>NC_044246.1:61389363-61692394 GCF_003957555.1 Calypte anna | reverse complement strand
TTCTCAGGCAAAAGGGACTGAAAAAGAGTTCTGGGATCACTGGGTTCTGGAGGCTTTCAGTCCCATTTGAACTAGTCAAGTTCTACACTTGGATAATTTAGATACATTGTACAATTGCAATATTGCATCTGAGAACATAAATAGATGAGTGATCTCTGAACCAACAAGGCCACGGAAGGAAGCTGAATGTATAGCAAAATGCAAAACATTTTAGAAGAAGGGAGTGAAAGTGTGAAAGTAACTTCACTTTTAATTCCACTCATTTTCCACATAATTTGTCAATGCATTCTAACAGCTTGGTGGAAAAAAAAAACCCTACTGAGAAGTCTTATACATACACGCCTACCTGCACAAGTGTCTCCTGTATATCACATGCAAATTGTAGTACATTCAAGGATAAAATATGACTGAAGCAACTTTTGCTCTTCAGACAGCGGAGATAATTTGAGTTTAATTACTTAAAAGTATTTTAAAACATTTTCAAAAAGCCCTTAATTTCTTCTACTATGTGATTGCAAAAAAATTAACATGCTTATTGTTATTTTTGTATACTAGTCTGTATTTATAAAACAAACACCTTCTACTTCATGATACCAAATCTCTATGTTAGATTCTCTCCTAAATACAGACCATAATGAGTGCATCAGGGAGAAAAATATGATTCCAGGAATATTTACTCTTGCTAGTTCATTTGCAACACTGTAACTAGAAAGTAAGGAAGAAGTATTCTAAGAAAGGACTAGAACCTGCAGAACATACAGCACTCCTCGGTATGCTTAACTATCCCTATGGTCCAAAACACAAATAACTTCAGGTAAGCTGATGCACTTCTAGAATTTTTATCCTTGTATCTTTCTTTTAGTATTAAAAAAAAAATCCATACACCTGCACAGACACTACTAGAGGCAGCGTAATGCGTATTTCCATCAGCTGGTTGACAAGCTGGCAGCATTCCTCAAAAAACCTTTTTATTTATTTACTTTGCTGCTTTTTTTATTTTTTTCCAGAACTTGAAAACATGCAAATTGCCAAAAATGCAATTCAAAAAATATAAGTTTAAAGTGATTCAGTTGTGAAAACAAGCTGAACTTGTTCTCTATCAAACTGTAGGAGTTGCAGATGAAAGGAGGTGCTATATAAGGAATAGCTAGACTTCAACAGAAAACACTCTGCCAAAACATTTTGGCCTAGATTCTGACAGGCATGCACCCAAGTTGAAGGGTCATGGAAAGCACCAGTGTAAAGAAACAATCTACAGAGACCTGAAAACATTACACTATAGAATGTGACTGGGTTGGGGGGGAAGCGATGCAGAGAGAGGCTGCTTGAGTTTTTTTTTTCTTTTAAGATGTGGGGAAAGACAGAATACACAGTGTTTCAGCCAGGCGCAAAGGGGGTGGCAATGATATAAAAACACAATTTTCAAGACAGCAACAAATTATCAGATGTATCTTGCTCCTTGCTTTCCTAACTTGCTGCTGCTCCTGCTCTTGCCTTCTCATTTGTTTTCATGGAAGACGTTATGAGGAAGCACTGAGAACAACAACCCACACATGTGGCTCCCTAAGAATGCCAACTTTCAAGAAATTGATTCTGTGTAATTTGATTAGACCCTTAATAAACTTAAAATTGTTATGGAGAAATCTGGATCTGGTCAACATATACATTTAGGGGTAGTACAAACATTATAAAAAGAAAATAAAAATCAATTTACAATGAGAGAGATTTGTGAAAGGTCCAGACTGAATTAAGAGCATAATTAATGGCAAAGAAAAATTTACAATCCAAACAATACAAATATTGTTTTTACAAAGAACACTAATATAAAGGAAGATGAAAATTAGTTAAGGTTCAGTTTAGCGTGAAACATGCAGGCTGTTATGTTAAGATGAGGAGAGGAAGAAGGCAGTTAAAGGAAGATGCTTAAAAAACAGTACTCCCGTTAAACAGAACTGACTATGAAGAAAACAGACACTCCTGTGTGCACCAAACACAGAAATCTCTCAGAGAAGCCCTTACTGGAACAGATACATGAACCCCAACCTTTGTGTCCTGCATCCATGAATACTAGGATGAAGGTGTTTTTGTGTGTGTGTCAATGAGACAACACACACACACTTCAAGGGACTGGTTTAGAATCAGGAACAAAAAAAGTCTGTGGTAGTTATTAAAGTCAGAGCCTTCAATCCCACATTAACCATAACTAAGTGTTCAGGAGGGCATAGCTCTAGATGTGGATGGTGAATGCATCTAATAAGAGCATCTAAACAGAGCTGCACCTTAAACTGAGTACACCGAAAGAACCAGATACTAACAAATCTATTTCTCCAAACCCTGTAAGAAAGTCTGAGTGAGTCTGCAATTAATAAACCTCTGACCAGTGCAACACATAGATATGTCTGATGCTTGGCAATAGAAACTAAAGTCTGTAGCTGTTGACATGCTATTTAAAAGAAAAAAAAAAATCTTCTTGCATTTCCTAGATACTATTCTTTAACTCTTTGACAAGCTTCACCTACTCTGGTCAGAAGGATCTTGAACATTCTTCTCCACTTACCTAACACATAACCCACACTACGAACCTGGTTTCTTGTACTTGTGATTCCAGAAAGGGATGCAAGCCACATTTTCAGCATAAAATACCACAGACCCAACAAGTTATCAGAACTTCCTACTACTCTCATGACAGCAAACAAACTCATAAAAAAATCTTTACACTAGAGTTATGTTTGGCATTAACAGTAAAGCAAGAACCACTGGTCTGATATCAGTATAGTTTTGAATAACAAGATAACACGATTGAGTATATTTTAATTTAGCTGTCCCCACAGCATATCAGCTGCATATACACTTCTCTTCCTCAGCTAAAAGGTGTATAAGTGCTTACGTAACCTTACAATTCAGATACACAGACATTAAATTCTACACACCAAAGTTAGCCACGTCAGGTGAACGTAATCTGGTGAAACCAAAACAATTTCTCTTACTGGTTCAGCACATTTCTTAATTGATGATACATCTCAAATGTCTCTAATAGAAATTATATTATGGGAGAACCAAGGACAGAAAAAAGAAAAAAAAGCACCTAACTACACATCAGTCCTTATAAAAACTGTGCTTCCAAGTCTCACCATGAGTGTAGATACTTCTAATAAGGGCAGTTCTCAACTGAGTATGATAAAGGCTTCGCAAATGCTTGTCCAACTGATGCACCCGTGCAATTTTAAGTACTACTTAAAAAGAGAAGAAAAAACCAGAAAAACCCTGAACCCTACTTCAGGTACTCCTTCGCATAATAGTTCACACAGCAAACGCTAAGAAAAGGAACGACAGACCTCTCGTAAACTACAGCTGAGGAGGGCTTCAAAGTCCGGCACACGAGTCCCCGCTGTGCCAAGGCACAGCGCAGGATGTGCTGCCCCCTGCCCTGCCCTCACAGAGCGACCACCCCAGCCTCAGCCCCGCCGCGGGCTCTGCTCTCTCCCCCGGGGCCAACAACTCACCGCCGCACCGCCCGCAGCTCCCACCGCCCGGCCCCGCGGGCTTTTATTCCGCCGAACCCTGTGGCGTGGGGCGGGGGAAAGGGGCGAGGAATTCGTGTCTTTCAAACAAAACAGACGCCGGCCCCATATGCCGCGTTCCCTCCCTTCCCTCTCTCGCCCACCACTACCAATTATTTTTTTTCTTTCTTTTTTTATTTTCTTTTTTTACGGGGGGGGAGGGGGAATTCCGGTAGCCGCCGGCAGCCGGGGCCGTGCCTCCTCGCCTCACACCTCGGGGCGAGGGGAGCGGGCGGAAAAAAGCGGCCGGGGCTCCCTGGGGGCTGCGCACCTGGCGCCGGGAAAAGTTTGACCGAGGGAAGGAAGGGGGGAGGCAACAGCGCCGGCACTGCTGGCAGCATCGCCGCCACCACCTGGGAGGGAGGAAGAGGAGTAAGAGGGAGGAAGGGGAGTTTGTGAGGCGACCGAAGTCCGCGCCCTGGCCGCCCCTGCGAGTACAGCGCCGGAGCCTGCGAACACGCGTGGGTCGCCCTCCCCGCCACACAACGCCCCGCGGTGTGGCGAGGGTGCAGCCTCTGCAGCCCCACCGACGCCCCTCGGGAGCAGGAGCCCGGTCCCGGCGCGGTGCCACCCGCGATCCCCACCGACTCCCCTCCCCTTCCCGGTGGGCAGACCCGGGCGCGGCGCGACCCCTCCGCGCTGCCCGCCCGCACGTGGGCGCCCAGGGACAACTCACCTGCGGAGAGCTGGGCCTGGGCCGCCCCGAGCAGGGCAGGCGAGCAGCCGGCCAGCAGGGCGAGCGCCGCCAGCAGCGGCAGCGAGGCGGCGGCGCCGGCCCCCCTGCCCATGCCGACTTGCGGAGAAGTTTCCGAAAGAGGCCGGGGCTGCCCCGGCCCGCGGCGGCGGGCGGAGCTCGCCTCGCCCTCCCCGGCGCCTCGCCAGGAGACCCCCCGCGCCGAGGGGCGCCCGCTGGCCCCGGGGCCGCCCGCTGGGGCAGCCGTCTGAGGCGCGACGGGCGCAGCAGCGGCGGCGGCGGCACCGGCTCCCTTCGTACTCCGGAGTTACTTTGCTGCTGGGCGAGCGGGGAGGGAGGGAGGAGCCGAGTGCGCACGTCCAACCCCCGCTCCCCGACACTTGGCAGGGGGAATGTGGGACTCCGGCCCGCAGCCCGGCGCGGGCGGAGCGGCGCCCGGCAGCGCCTCCTGCTGCAGGCGCGGGGGCCAGCACCGGCTCGAATCGGCGCTGCCCGGCCCGGCTCGGCTCGATTCGGCGTTTTTCTGCACTGCTTGGCTCTTCTCCGCTCCCTCCGGCACGGCAAGGCACAGCCTGCCTCCCTGCCTCGGAGCGGCGCGGCTCGGGATGGCCGTCTCTCCTGCCGGCTCTGCGAGACCCTCTCCGCTCGCAATCCCCCGCCCTGGGAACAACCTGCCGCCTCCGGAGGAGAAGAAGGCGCCGGGCTGGGGAGGTCGGGGCAAAGAGCACGGCCTGGGGCTCTTGGGAGGGGAAGGTCCAGCCAGCCGCCCCGGTGCGATGTGGTGGCTGCTCCTGCTTGCAGGAACGAGTTAGAGATCGAGTGCCGAGCGTTGCGTTATCGCCGTGCATCAAGCAGCCTGGCCGCCTCTTCGAGCCGGGGTTTGTGGTTTGTTTTGTTGTTTGTTTTTGGGTTTTTTTTTTCTTTTCTCCCCTCTCTTTGGAAACACTTGTCTGGTTCGTAATGCCGGTGAAGGCTCATTGATTTAACCTGAAGTTGTAATAAACGGTGTTGCCATTCATCCTGTCATTTCCACGTGTAATGTATAGCCGACCTTCCAGGCAGGTCTATATGCAGCTGTACGACTCCGACACCCGCGGGTTGTGAAGCAGGAGATTCTCGCCAGATCCAGAGCCCAGGTATGCCATATATTAAAAGGCCTCTTTCTCTGTCTCTTGAAAGCACTGGAGGTCGATATACTACCAGAGCTTAAGACCCTAAAAAACATTTAGGGTAACAGATAAAGGCACTAGTGGTAAGAGATAAAGGTACTAGTGCTGGAATTTCTGTTTAGATAAGCAAAATTTCCTCCAAGTTTTACCCTATTTTTTATTAGCTTCCTTTTTTTTGTTGTTGGTTTTTTTGGGTTTTTTTTTTGTTTTGTTTTTGCACGGCAGCTTGTAATTAGAGATGATGTATAATGATTGCAACAGAACCTGAAACCTCTGGAAACTCGCAGGTTTTATTGCAAACTAGAAATTCAACCCGGGTTCATCAAAGGTCTGCTGTGATTCCAAATCCTTTCCAGCCAATGTATGGCAGTTGATAGGTTTGCTTCTAAACCCCTGAAACCTTCATGTTTTCATAGACAGAAAAAAAGTGCAACATGGCAGTTTGCTTTGTTCTACAAACTTGCGTGAACTTCACACCCCAAAAAAACCCAACACAGAAATGCTCCACATCTGAAAACCCCTGTACTTTTCGGATGGAGTAGCTTAGAACCAGCTTGCATGCTTACTGTGAACTATAAAATGATGTGCTTCAGTGAACACTGGCTCTTTGTTTGAACTTTGAGGAGGATGGAAGCTGGGTGAGGCAGATCTCGTGACACCTGGTGTTTCAGGAAGGATGGGCTATGTACCGGGTCCAAGTAAACACGGGAAATTCTTCTGAGCAAGGAGAAGGCAAGTAGTGTGCCAGCCCAGCTTCTGAACGTGTTAGGCTACATCACCGTTTCTTGCTTTGTGGATAATTTTAATAAAAAAAAACATTAACAGTTCATCTTGCTATGGGGGTGGAGGACTACACATACATCTGATGCTGTTCTTTATGCTGGGAGCTATTAGACCCAGTGCTGTAAAAAATAAGTTCAAGCCAGATAACTAATGAATGGTTTGGGAGGTCAGGAGAGAAGAGGACTAATGCCTGTTTACCCATAACCTCCATGGCAGTCTCACAGCTGTCTCTGGTGACCAGCACTGTAGGTCACCACGTTGTGAGAGAGGTTGTTAGGTGATGGTGAATGTGAAACTGCTCCATTTCACCACTGTGAGGTGATTCACCACTGCCCCCCAGCCACCTGTGCTTATCCATATAGTTTCCATGTATTCTAGTGGCAGTCTCCTTTCCCATTGGCTCACATTCCTATTCAAAAGTCAACAAAGGATTTTGATTGTTATTCTTTCCTTAGCTGGAGAATTCAAGATGGAGAAGTATGGGTGAGATGTGCATGATAGCCCACTCTTCCTCTAGGTATGTATCTGTTGAGCTGTTACGTGTTGTTCACTGTGTCCTTCCACTATACTTGGCATCCTGACAAATAATTGAACTTACAAATCAGGTTTGAGGTAATTTCTATGTGATAAGACATGAATGGATTTATTTTTACATTATTAGAGCTCTAAATGTTTAACAGTCTTTTGAATTTTCAATTGAGCAAATCATATTCATATTACTTTTTGCACATATTCTTAAAACTGTCTGCTCTAACAGCATGTATGCTGAATGCAGGCCAAATATACCAATAGAAAAATGGAGAGACCCCACAGTAATGCCTTTTCCTTCAGCTTGAGGGATATTTGGAACTTCAAGAAGGTACAGTCTTTATAAAGTGTCAAATAAGTCTCTGTCAAACTCAAGAAAATTTGGTTCTCAAGCTCCTCTAGGTCTCTCCACCCTCTTTGCATTCCATGTTAAAACTTCCACACTATAATTTTGGGTGTTGCTAAGCACATCACAACATTTTTTAACACAAGCTATCATTGAATTTTGTTCATAATGCGTGACAGATGTCTACCACAGAATATCATCCAGTAAGAGTAAAATATCTTAAATTAGCAATACTCCAATGCTATATGATAGAATTCATATATAACATGGTATTTCAAATGATATTTGCACAGTCTGTGAAATATAGTAAAATACATTCCTAACCAGTAAATATTTCTCTCTTTCCTCTTTTTTTTCCCCCCAGGAACTTCTAACCACTTTTCTTTAGTACAAGAGAGATTTAAATGATTTTTTCCAACCCAAAAAATCATATACTTGAGGGTTCTCATTATCCTGCTGCTCCCACCAAACTTTCCACCTCTCTGCACGTTTGTATCCTTTGTGAAAACTTGCTCAGTTATTTTATGAACCTTAACAAGATCCAAGACATTGGAGCTCTAGTTCTTCAAGACTGGACATCCTAGAGAAAATCGAGGACTGTAGTGACTCAGGTTTTCTTATTGTTATCTAGTAAACCCCACAGCAGTGTCTTCAATGCATATTGACTTCTGAAAAAACATTTCAGTACGATCTGCAGCAAATTTCAATTAAATATACTAGTTTATTGCCTAGTGCTTAAAGAGGCCTTTTTAGACTGTACTAATTCCACAGAGAACCAGCAGCCAGTTCTCTCACCATAAAAATACTGATGCCTTTGAATTGTCTCTGCTCATAAAGCTGCTTTTCAGATACAAATATGGGGCACGTAGAGGGTCTAAAAAGGATGGGGATTCACTGCTGCATATCAGGTGTGTACATGTGGACTAGGACAACAGGACAGAGAGGAGTACCCCATGTTCACCCAGCTTCTTGTGGTATATGTGGTTCCTTGATGGGAACAGGACATGCAACAGGGAAACTGTCCTGTGACTGTCAGTCTCCAGAGGAACATCTGCAGCTCTTGCTCAGGTTCTCCAACCCCTTTGTCAACACATTCAGTGAGAAGTTCATCTGATTAGAGAAAGCTGTGTGTCGTTTCTCATCCTGAGCCTCCATTTCTCACTTGACTACCCTTCTCAGCAATGTCTACCTTTCCGGCTAGAATTTTCCATTCTTTAAACATATTCTTTACCCAGAGATGCGATATTATTTTGGTCGGCTTGTCATTTCTGCAGTTTTGATAAAATAGTCTGTGATTTTTCTAAAAAAGAGCACATTCCTTATTATTGACCAAATCCTGTCTTATTTTTTCTTTGAGCAAACAAAGTAGTTGACAAGTGAAATATAGCATGGGAATACCCTTCAAGAAGGAGTGAGGCACAGCCTTGTTCTGAAATAAATTGTTTTACTGAATTCCATCCCTTCAAAATTACATTGTACTGTACATTCCTTATGTCAGGGTCTCACCCAGAAAGAAACTGATCTCTGAGTTCGTAGAAACATCAAAGGAACTGTTCTGTAAAAGTCTCTATTGTGATAGAGTCTTGTTCTGTAAGACACTATCTATAGCAAGGGACACTGAGAACTGGTCTTTGGGAGGCAGCTAGTAGGTGAAGCTCAGTATATCTATGAGTGATTATGAATGCATTCAACTCCTCAGAACTGTTTAGTTTTTAAAAAGTTCTTGCATCACATTTTCTGCATGTATGAGTTTAAACTAATACATCTTTCCATATTACCTAGAAACCTTTTGCTAGTCATCTACTACCCTCATGCCATTCAGCACAGCTTCATGCTCTTATTCCTCATAAGAAACATATGAGGAAGCATAATGTGCCCTTGGGAAAGATAACAACAAGACTTAACAAGTTTCTGAGGACTTGCATAGGTGCAGTGCATTTCTGTAATGATTAGCCAGTCCTTTTTAGCTTTTTGTACCTGTACCTACTGCTTACAGTGGTTTGAAAGCACACAGGGCTTTCAAGCCCACAACACTAAAGCTGAGCTTGAACTTAGTAAGGTGTTCACTCAGGTTTTGGAACAGCTCCAAAGGGGCACTCAGTGTGCCCTTCAAAGACTCATAAGAAATTGGAAGAAAAATGGGCAGATGGCCCATGTGTTGCCACTGAAGTACAGCAGACAGAGATCCTACAGTAGGGAATGGTTGAGTTGCATGAGGTCTTGCAGGTGTTCAGCTGGTGCAGTGAAAACTAGAATCTAATAGAAAAATAAATGTAAAAGCATAATATATAGATGTGCTGTCTAGGGAGATTGTTTTAGCAGCCACTTTTTTGGCTAAATAGTTGGCTGTGATCGGTAGGAGAAATCACACAGTATTGCTTCTGTTCCCTTACTAGGTAAACCTTCAGGTATTTGTGGCTTGATTGGGTAAACACTCACATTTAAAATTCATTGAGTAGAATGTTTCTAAAAGTTAGTGGATGAAAGAAACAAAGTGAAAGCAAAATCAATTTGGTTCAGAATCACACCGTGTTTTTCATCCAGCTTTCACTCGTCTTTGAATGTTTTGATTGGCACAGGCAATATGGCTGTATTTTGTACATAAAAAGAAATGCAGAGCTGAGTGATTTCCACTCGAGAACCAGTTTGTGAGCATTGTCAAGTGATAGGCCTGGAAATACTTAAATATCTCTTCTTGGACCATTTTTTTATGTTTGTTTTTTTTGTTGTTTTTTTTTTTTTCACAAGATGTGATTCAGAGGTTACAGAGGAACAAAGGATATATTTCATAAAAAACAGGCATCAGAAATGAATTTATAAATGTCAAACCATGGCTTCATTACTGACAAAAAACCAAAAAACTTCAAAAAACTCAAAAATTTCTTTGAATGGTGTGATTCATCTGGGGAAAATAATGACATGCAAGTTGTCTAGAGCCTGAAGACCTCTCACAGTGTGGTTACGTCCAGTTGTGCTATATCCAGTGATCAGTTTATTAACGGTCCTTGAAGGCAAATTAATTATTTAGAAGTACAATAAATTGAGAATTCAGTCTTCCTCTGTTAATGGAAGTATCATACTTGAGATTACCATAAGATTCTCAGTACTAGACATTGCTGAACTCTTTATCTGAAAGAAGACCTATTTGAGAAAACCTCGAAGTGAAATAAATAAGGCTTACAAATTTACTTCTAGGTAATGCAGAGCTCTGTAGTGTTTAGCATCTCTGCTGGGATTAGTAGTGACTTTATTTGGCTTACCCAGGCATAAATGTCCAATATAGATTACTGCAAAACCTATTACTGAAATTAAAGAAATCTAGGCTTGGCTTTGAGGAGAGCAATTACTCTGCTTGTAATAATTTTTGGTGTTATAGTGGTATATTCAAAACTTTTATGAGACCCAGATTCTTACATATCTCCACATCTTCTCATTAATTGGAAATTGATACACATGAGGGTAGCTGAGGAGTCTGCCTGGATATAAAACCATCTAAAGAACACAACCCTGAGCATAAACAAGCACCAGTAAGTGACAGTATAAAAAGCATTACCTATTCCTCCAACACATTCATCCATTCAAAAGGAATATATTCAGGTTCTTGCTGGTAACCAAGAGATATATCTAAGATTTGAATAAGAAAGAGGCTCAGGAAGCCCAGAGTATGATTCAACCTTACCTTCACAAATCTTAATGATACCCAGGAATGAAAACTGGAATCTGCAATCAATCAGTCTGTACTCAAGGGAACAAGAATGTGATTAAAGATATTTCAAGTCCAGTACTATACTCATATTTATTTTTGCAGTCTCAGTGACTACAAACTGAAAGCAAAACTATGGCTCAGATATGTGCACTTCATACCTGTGGCTGTGCTGCTTATCAGTGACAGCCCACTTGGAAAGGAAAGGTGACATCTGGCAGAGATTTTCCAGCATTACCTGCAACAGGACAGGGAAAGATGCTGAACAAAATATAGCCCTCTCTTCTTCAGCTTACCATGTTAATTTTTTAGCTGGGGTAGGGATTTATGACCTCACATAGAATGGAGGCATAGATGGGGAATTATTTCTTCAACTCATATAAAGCCAAGGAATTGTTGTTAACACTCTGAAGATGCTTTCACAGAAATAATTGCTAAAAATTCCTGGGTGCCATCTTGTCTATGGTTTTAGGCAGATTTCATCCCTGAGGGCAATTAATCAAGCCACATTAATACATACTCAGCAGACTCACAAGTCACAACTGATGTCTGGTGCAGTGATTGCTCACGCCATTCTACAAAAGCTTTCTCTATTGGAAGAGTCTTTCATAAGCCGCTACTAAACATCTCTTCCAAAGCAGAAGGTCTCATCAGATAAATCTTACAAACTCATAAAGACTTAGTCTCTGGTGCGCAACAGCTATTTTCTTGTTGCTCTTAGACCATTACTGCCTCCATCCAGTGTATTTTAATTCCAAGTTTCCAGTATGACTTTCAGGTTTCTACCCTAAAGCCCTAAGTTTCCACTTTTATGTTCCTTCATTTCAGAGCTAAAGTATCTTCTTTAATTCCATTTTGAAAATAAGTTACTAAAATAAAAAAGCTACCTAGTCCAGGAATAGATGTATATATATCTTATCCAGAGTAGGCAAACCTCCGCCCAAAGAGTTTGTTGGCTGTTGAATTACCATACTCTGTCTTTGCTGGATGGTAAGTGACTCACTCTGGATTACTGAATATCAGGATGTTGGAGTCATGTGTAAAATTATTCCATTCTCTCTGCACCCCCCACTTCCCATCCCCATCTTTTTTAGTAATCTAAAACTTGCCTTTCTTATGTTTAGTTTTAGTTGTGTCATACTTGGAACATTTCTTCTTTCTCTAGAATACATCTATAGAACAAATCAGAAAAGCTGGGGAAAACAGCATTGCAAAAGACAATGCTATCTGAGAGAGGATACTGTAATCTATTTAATAATAATTTTATTAAAATCTGAGGACTGTTGAAAAGTAAAAACTCTATAGAGCATAATTAGTGGGATTTACTTTGGAACTTGTTAAGCAATTTTTTGTTTCTTGAAAAGAAGGTTCACCCAGACATGTATGTGAAAATTTTTGCCTGGTCCAGTTGTTTGTATTAATTTTAAAATATATCTCCTGGATTCTGATTTTTTTTTCCAGTTTAATGCAACTCCAAGGACAATGTCTTTACATTCTATATCGAATAATCTGGCAGCTTTTATAATTAACTTGGATACTTTTTTTTCTGCCTGGGGTGATTCCCTAGTCTCATGGCTATCACTTCATCAGCTGAGCCACATTACTATCCATTTCATCTCAACAGTGACAGACTAGGGGACAGAAGAACAGTTCAAATGCATCCCAGCCTTCATCAAGTGTGAAAAATATATTGTACTGCATTACTATCCTTTATGTACTGTAAATATGCCCAGATCCTTTGTTTTGCCCAACTCTTTCCAGATGCCACTTCCCTCAAACAAATCACAGTCCTCAGGTTCTCAGCAATATTTGCTTGCAGGCTGAAATGTGCTTATGGATCTTCCTTTAGACTACAAGAAGATAGTTTCTCCAGGTTCAACAACTGGATTGATACATCTTATTGTTGTGCTCTGCATTATTCTGTCCTGCTCTTGAACTGTCATCTCTTCTGGGTAGGAGTATTTTGGATGCAAACAGAAGCCAAACAACTTTATAGCATTGATAGCTGTAGTAGCATTGATACAGTTTGCAAAGTTATGTTCCTGCCCAAAGGACTCACCATTTTTCACCTCAAGCCTGGGTTTCGGTAGCTTGTTATCTTCCTAGATCAAAACTGCTCCAGCAGACCTGAGGCAATCTGTAAGATCTCAGCCTGTTTTTCTGCACGTTCTGGTCCTCTCCTCTCCCCTCTGGGCTGCTCATCCTCCAGAGAAGAAGGACAGGGTTCTCTTCCAGGTGCAGATACCTCAAAGTGTTTAAGAATGAATCTGACCCCAAAGAAGTGTAGCATCACTGTAACTTCTAGTGAATCTGATCAGCTAGGAAATTCTAAAATACTTTTTAGGTCCTGTCCACAGTAAATTGGCTCATTTGTCTAATTCTTGGTGTCCCAATGAGAGGCAGTGGGTAGTTGTTTACTCCTCTTACAGTGCCCACCTGAGTGCCAGCACTTAATGACTGCTGACTACTTGGCACCACTCTAATGATAGCACTGGCAATAACACCACTAAAACAACAGTGACATTAAATTGTTTGCCCAGAGGAGATTATAGAAAATGATAAAGCAAAAGAAGAAAACTATAAATATAAATTATGTTAGTCTTGGAGAAAATCACTAGTTTATTCAGCAGGAAGGAAAAGATAACTACTGTTAGAAACTCTGCAGTTCCTACAGATGAAGGGTTGAGAAGCCTATTAAATCCACATAACTACAGGTTTTATTTGGACAAAATATAGATTCAGAAAGAACCTGTCCTTGCACAGCTGAAATGCCCTTTATTCTGCTTTCTTTCCTCTCTGGAGTAATTAGCTATGGTAGCAATTCAAACGTGGTTGCCTGGCATTTATAACTAGAATTGTTAATTCCAAAATGCTAAATATTTCCTTTAATAAGGAGTAGTCTGCCTAAAATCTCAATTTTGCTTATATTTTTACATTTGACGTTACAAGTAGCATAACAGATTATTGTACTTTTGAGAGTATATGTTCTCCCTGTTTTTCAATATGTTCACATGATGCATTTTGTAGCACTTCTGGTCTAGTTATTCTGTTCTTTCCTTTACATCATCAATGAGAGCCCTGTCCAGCAACACTGGCTTTCTGTGTGGTACTGTGAATAGTCCCACTGAAATCAGGGCCTGATGATTATGGCTTGCTAGTTTGAGCCAGATCTTATAACTTCCCCCAACTCTCCACGCCTTTCTGAGGGGGTTTTTCAAACCATTTGGAAGAGTAAAATGTAAATTAGAACACCCAAACCAGGACAAATGCAAAGTACCATTAAAAATTTATGAGATTTCAAGATTTAGCTTGTAAGCCCACCAGAAGGCTTTCTGTGTAACTTCACAGAATCACAGAACATGGTCAGGAATAACCTCTGCTAAGTGGCACTTGTGCTCAACTAAATCAAAGGTCTGAAAAAGCATTCAGTCTTTATTTTTGAAGTCTTTCTTTAACTAACACTTGCTTCATAATGGATTTCAATGACTAATCTACTTAATTTTGAAAATGTGTCAAGCTTTAAGTTCCAAAAATTGTTCTTGACAGAGTCTCTCTAAATTAGTCTTGCTTTTGCCTACACTAATTATTGTTTTATCTATGTACTATAGATCTCAGAGGGGGTTGTCAGTAACAAGTTGATTAAAAATATATTGTTAGCAAGCACTTAAGTTGAAATTATTTTTACTGTAATTTTTTTAATTGTCAGCTGTCAGGGATTTGAGTCATGCCTGATTTACAATGAAATCTGCATTTCTAACATCTGGAGAAGATAGGTTATTCGATTGGCTTATGCTAAAAAAGAGTACTCCAACAAGTCTTTGGGATCACAAAGTAGAGGCTTATCTGTCCAGTCATGGATTATAAGCAGTCTCATTAATATTTTTCAGGTTACCACATGAGGGGGTTTTTATAACCATGGTTGCTATACAGCAGGTAGTGTGCCTAGCAGCATGCACAGGTGCCAGAGAGGTTTGTGATCTTCTCATCCTGCAGTGTTCAAAGTTTTAAGGATTATCTTGAAGCAAATGTTTGATGGATGGCATACAGTGCTCTTCCATCCGGCACTGTGAGTCATAGCATTATGTATTGTACCAGTTTATTCAACTTCCACAGACCAGTGTATCCCACACAGAGACCTAAGTGTGCCTTTTTTGTTTCTCTAAGGATAAACTTTCTGATTCTACTTTATATTCCTTATCCACAGCTTGTGAAGTGGAGATGTGGAGATGGTGACTTGACTGTTTTTTTCTTTTTCTTTTCTTTTTTTTTTTTCATATGGAGAAATAAGCCTTGATTAATGATGAGTTTCTGTTCTCAGTGTTCTTTCTTGTAGAAGGCAAAACCTGTTTTCTGTGTGTGGAAGATGACAGATTGACAGCCCTGGGAAACTGGAAGCCCTCTGTTTATTCCCGGTGCAGATACAACACAACTAGTGAAAATGCAAGTTTCTGTGAGCTACCCTGCCAATGTATTTCAGCCCTGATCTACAAGTCCAGGGGAACATTCAGGACACTAGAGGTTATTTTAGTTATCTAGGCTATAAAGTACTTTTCCTTTGCTGAAGCTACCCACCACTGTGATGGCAGTTTCTGTGATCTGGATGTCTGAAAACATCAGCTTTCATTGAGCAGTGATCACATGGCAGTGACTTTCATTTAGGACTGATCTGGCCTGAATTTGAACTCTGTTTCATAGATAAATAGCTTAACATCTTGTTTCCAATTACCTGGTCCTTCCAGCTACTCTGAGTATCCCATGTTTGAAGAAAAAAATTAAAAAAAAAAAAAACCAAAAACTTCTATTTTGCATTTGTTTGACTGGGAAAAGGGATCTTAGCTAATGATGCACAGTACTAGTTACATTCATTTCTCTGCTTTGGTGCCCCTTTGAAACTGATGGGGATAAGCCATGAGTTTTTGTGACTCTTCTTGCAGGGCTATAAGTTGAATAAATTTAGATGGAGTAGCTGGGGGAGTGTCCTGAGCACGTGAGGGTAGAAAATGTAGAAAATGAGTGGTTATTTGCAAGGTGATTATTGCAAGAGATTTTCACAGATTTAGATTAAGAGGATTACAGATGGAAAAACACTTGAATGCCATTTTGAGAAGTGGAACACTGGAGTTATAAACGAGGTGATATTGTTAATGATTGGTTTCTTAGGACATCGCTGTTTAAAGGAAGCCAAAATTAAACCAGTATTCTGTGGGGGGGATAGGAAAAGGAACATGTTGGCTGGGGATACGGCTGTTTCAGGACAGCAGGCGTTGGTGAAGCAGAGGAAGAGATGGAGGCAGGAACACTCTTGTGATCAAAGAGAACTAGAAGACAGGAAAAAACATGCAGAGGAAGGATGACCAAAGAAACTCCTTGGGATCTTCCATGCCTGGCATTTAGTCATACTGCAGTACTCAGAAACTGAGCTAAGATCATGTGACTTTATGTGACTGTGGGTAAATTTTGGTCAGGGATCTATTCAGCAGTCAGCCCAAGTGAAATAAACCTTTTTGGTTTGTTTTGTTTTGTTTTTCTTTTTCTTTCCTTAAAAATAAGGTTCTGTAGAGGCCTGGTGGAAGGAGTTCAACAGTTGCAGAAATTACTGAGGGGTCATTCTGTGACATTTGGTCTTTGTGAACACGCAGTACTACCTTGCACTGCTAAGGTGGCAATGTATGATTAATATTGCAATTAATAGCTCATGTTTCTCCCCTGTGCACCCAGGTCTGAAACCTGATTCAAGAGATCTTGCTGCAGCTGCCGTGTTCTAGGTACAGCTCCCCTGTGCTTTTATAACACTGTAACTAATATTTCAATGCTATTCTAGTCCCAAAGCCCCCCAGTCTTATTTCTTTTTATTTCCACATACTTGTTTTCTACAAGGATGTGAATATTCTCTCCATGTCAATGATGGTCAACCTAATGCTGAACTCTATGCTATTTCTGTATTCCCACACTGAATTCTAGAGTGTGACAGCAATTCCTTCTGTTCTCCAAGACAAGGAGGGAACTCATACCATAAAAGACTGAAGGAATCTGGGCCACTGTTAGTCCTTTGCAAGATCTTTCCATCCTGCTCTAGAATCTGCAGAAGCCCAGACATTCCACATCTCTGCCTGGTGAAGAATTTTGACACATTTCGTGTGCTGTAGGGTTTTGAGAACATTAAGGAGCCTTCTGAGAGCTGCCTGAAAAAAGGGCAAGATAGAGGCTGTGAATCTGCTCTCCTAACATTTTTTTTTCCTCTTCCTGAGTGGCCAGTATGTATATCTTCATGCCTCATCTACGAACATCATATCCTATCAGGAAAATCTCTTTTCTCAGTAACTGAGAAAAATATTTGCTCTGTTTGCAATTTCATGCATTATCATGTGATAACAAGACTGTTATTTGAAAAAACTCTGTTGATTTTCTGTCTTATAATTACAGTGCTAACGTAGTTGTTTGTTGAAACCCTTTCCAGTCCCCGAGGCCATTTTTATATACAGCTTAGGTCAGTAATAAGTATTTTTATGTCTTACTTGAATTACTATTAAAATATTAAGTTTTTTGCTATTTGTAAACTTTTCTATCAGTTCAGTTAAAATTTGGAACATTAATTTGCTTCAGTGAGCATCATCTGAAGTGTATGTACTTCATTTTTGCGTTCATTTTGTCAGCTGTACATCCCCCATACCATATGGTATGATATTGTAAAAGACAGCTAAATCTTTTCTGCACGGTAATTGTTTTTATTTCTATTAAAAGAGTAAGGCAGAAACAATAGGTACAGTGAAGGCATGCAATCTTTGGCATGTCACTAAATCCTTGATGTCTATTAAGACCCCACCTAAACATGCAATTCCCTTGACAGAGCACGTAGGAAAGCCTTTCTCCATCTGCTGTTTTTGCTGATGAGATGTCAAATGTCTTTACAGATACTCTCATAGAAAAGGAAGTAAATGCAATTACAGGAATCATGCCTTCAAAGCACCATTTGAGAAACAAGAAAAAAAATTATATATACTAGATCACCTCTGAGAATTATTACAAATTGTGTTCATTTACAATCGAAAAGAACAATACCAGATTTTTATAGATTGGTATATATATAAAAGATGATATTTGAAATATCCATCTATCTCTGCTTATTCAGCTGTCCTCTTGTCTTCAAACTTACAGTTTAGCACAGAATAAGAAAATAGCTTTTCTCAAGTTTAAATAAATCTAGTAGGACTAACTAATCTGATTATTTTGAGAGGACCAGTGCTTTAAACGTTGTGGAAATGTTAAATGTTAAAATCATCCTAAATATTTGCCTCAACCTCATCTAGAACAGCTTTGTGCAGTGGCATTGTACAGTTAGATGTATGCACACAGATGTGCTTTCAGAACAATGGCAAATAGTTACAAAAGACACATTACTTGTTTTGCTTGTTGTAATGTACCGGTATGGAATTAAAGCATTTCCTTAGAAACTCAAATCATAATTATACCTTTTTTTTGTTAACATGACTAAACAAAAAAAAAAATGTCCAGAGCCAATGAACCGACATCTTTTGACGTTTTTGTTGACTGATGTTTTTTTTACACAGAAGTAAACATGGCAAGCAGGACTGAAGAACTTTTAGACAGGGATTTCTTTCATATTCACAATCATTTGCTTGAATTGAAGTGCAATCTTAAAAGCATGCTGAAAGAGTGTGTATGAAAATAAAACTGTCTTTGTGAACCATTGGTGATACATTTTCTGTGTTCCCAAATATAGGTGTAAATTGAAACAGAGTAAAACTAGCAAGAGCAAACAGGAAAAGAATTAAAACACTATGTCTTTGTTGTTTTGTTTCCTTTGCTGTAGAGTGCAATCAATACTTTACAACAGGGTTAATGTGGTCTTTTCAAACATGCTATTATTCTTTCAAAATATCACAATAACTTTATTAGTTATGCTGTCTGCAGTGTTTCCAATCTGACAGGATTGTGTGGGTGTTCAGATTGTAAGTAATTTTCTTGGTGCCCTCTATTGGAGTATTTTCCTTGAGTGCTAACAATAGCAGCTAGCATGACACAGCTGCACAAAATTGAAGTGGTGGAAGTTTTAATTCTAATTAGTATAATTAACACAAACAAAAAACTGTGCCCCACTCAGAGACTTACACTTTCTGCTTAATAGTTATTGAATATTCAGATTCCACATCTGATGGTCCTTTATTCTTCAAGTGAGGTTGTAGTGGCTGATTTATTATTTTTTTCTAGCTTCAGTGACACTCAGGTGCACTGAAAGGTATTTTAAAATATAGCCTAGTGACTGCTCTGGTAGTTAGTTTTTGTATACTTCTTGTACCTTACTTTTGAAAAACATCTGTTTCATAAATATATAAATGTGAATAATTCTTGCCCCCATTTTGTATAGCAGTACCTCTTGCTTTTGGTTTTACATTAATTCTGTGAAATAAGGCAAGAACAGAGGCTTCTTCCTTTGCAAAAGAATAAAAATTTAGCAAGTGTAGAAATAATCTGACCAGCTACACCACTGTATTGAATGCCTCAACCAATGCCCAGCCTTCAGGAGGGGAAGAACAATACCATCCAACTTATTGTTTAAGGAGATTTGAATATCTTATATATTATTTGAATAATTCACTTCAGAATTGGCTTGGATCCCATGGTCTTGGGCACTATCATCCTAGGTAACATTTTCAACATCCTAATTCTGGGCAAGAAGTCCTTTTTTTTTTTTTTTTTTTTTTTTTTTTTTAAACTCACTCAGGTTTTAATATTCAACCCACTTGTGTATCATTTTTTCTGACAGTTTTTCAGTTGTCTTTTTTGAACCATAGCACCTTAATAAAAAGGAGAATATTATTTCCTTTCTCACAATGAGAAGTGAGAAGTACCTTAGCTACAAGTAGTTGCATTCATGTAGAAAAGTGCTACTCAGTCCTACTGTGCAAAGGAATACGTGGTAGTTTTCAGTACTACTGAGTAAGTATCGCCTATATGGCTGGTACCAATGAACAAAATATGGCAGAAGTCATAATCTGAGAGGGGATTAGTTAACACAGACAGGATAAATATGTTGGCTGGTGCTTATGAAAATGGAAGAACTGAAGAAAACCTTATCTTTTGCAATTAGGTCAATGTTGGGCAATCCTGACTGCCTTACCTGCCGAAGTCAGAAGTGGTCACATCTGCACAAAGTGATAATTTTTCTATTCCTTTTCTTGTCAAGATTGAGTCAATCATCATGTGACAGACCACCCATGTGTAAAAAGCTGTATGTCTGGTGGGAGCTGATATGGAACCTGCAGATGGGCTTACTGGCTTTGAAAAGCAAGTAATTTTCCATTATAACCTCCTGTAGAGGATAAGACCCTGGTACCTTTCAGATGAGCTGTAATAAGGCCATTATTTCTGTTCTCAGATACAGCAACTGATAATTGTGCAAGTTACAGCCTTTTTCTGAACTTCCCTTTCATCTTTCAGTCTGGATTTATATCTGAATATAACACTGAATGAATCACTCACGTTAATTAATCGTCAACATATTAGCTGTATGAGTTGTTTATAACTTCTCTCTACTTTGGCCTCACCTCAGAAATCCATTATTAATAATAATTCTTTTTTATAGAAGCACCCAGTTATAGTTAGGTACTGTGCAAATATGTATAAGAACACAAAGCCATCAAGCATAGAAACTAAAGACAGACAGAAATGAGGACGTTATTACTCCAGTCTGAATCTCTGCAACAGCAGCAGTCTCAATACAGGAGTTTTTTTTCTTCAACTTCCCTCTTCTTTAGAGGTCTCTCATTCTTTCTATGTGGTCCAAAGAACATGTATTTCCTCAAGTATTTTTTAATTTTAAAAGTATTACGTTTTTAGCAGCCCTTTTCATGCAAAAGGATCCAACTTTGGAACTTACATAATTACTGGAATTAATATGGCACAAATGTACATTGCTGTGGTCAATTATAGTATTTTGAAATACTCATCTGGGGTCCAGTAATTAATCTGTGCTTCATTCCAAGTGTTTCTTACAGGATCACTTACCATTAAGAAGTCAGCAAGAATCAGCTGATCTCAACTAGAATAAGTAGTCCTTGTATGGATGTCTAAAAAATGAGGTGTTCCCCAAGAACTACAGAGGAAAAGAAAGAGTTAGATATCCAGAAAGAAAGAATAAATATACTGAAGAATTGAAAGTGCACAATCAGTGAACTAATGATTGTATGCTCTCATAAATACACTTTCTTACTAGGAATTGTAAGGAACTTGGGAGTGAGAGACTGAGATGTTCACAAGAGTCTTCTAAAGGGTGTAGACCATAAAAACCTTAGAGCTGGAAGAAGATGAAAAAGTTTATCACATTTTCCAGAGAAGTGGAAGAAGATGAAACAGCAGCCAGCAGAAGAAGTTGGGAAGGCAGGAGAAACATGAGACCAGAGCAACACCCTGAGCGATGGACTTTTGGCTTTTTTTCTGCTATGGAAATAGCTGTCAAGTAAGGACTGGAAGCAAAGAAGAGAGGAATGAGCTCCCAAGGGGAATGATCTTGAGAATTTAATCTGGGATAAACAGGAAGGCAAAATATTGTGAAGCCCTGTTATGACAGAGTACTTCAAGAGTGGAACAGGACACGGGGGCAGTGTGAATGCCCTGTAGCTGAACTGTACACTCAGTGCGTGGAGAATTACCCTTCTAAAGCACTCCCAAAGAGTTTGCTAAGGTTGCGTTTTGTTTATGGTCAGTCAAGGGAATTGCAAGCCAAGTTCTGGCTGATTAGTCCTATTGGAAACCTGGCTCCCTGTGTGAAGTGTTTGCACTGCCTTAACTGATAGAAACATCCTGACTACATGGGCTTTTGTCTTTTTTATTCCCTTCAACTGGTGATATCCTTGGTCTAGAGAAGATAAAAGTATTGGGTGGGAAGTGTTAGAGTGAATCTAATTAAACTTAATTTACAACTGCAGCTAGCCCCATAGAGGTAATATAGTTTTAAAAATCCAACAAATAACTACATAACATTCTCATGGGTTTTTTTTAAGTTTTTATTCTCTTTAAGTGTTCACTAGCATGGACCTCTGTCAGGACATAGCTAACTGGAGCAGAAAGATTCCACTTCTTCTCACTGCTCTCTACTAAATGCCAACAGAGGACAACTGTGTGTTCTCTACAAGTTATTCAGGTAAGTCTTATCTCAGCTATAGTCACCTGAAGCAGACCAGGTTTGCAGGGAAGCCAGTGAGGCATGTTCCCTGGATCCACACCACCAGCTCTGTAGACTGCCAGGAAGTATCTTCAAATACGTCGTCCATTTGAATTAAGTGTATATCTGTTTCTCACAATGTAGTGGTTCATTCCTCTTTCATCTTGCAAAAGCCAGTATTAAGTAGCTTCAGTCAGTAGCAGTAAAGATAGAAAAATAAAATTGCAGCTAGTGTACCATATGTTGATTTGCAGCTAGGATGCAAACCCTGACTTCAATAACATCTGTGTAAAACAGCTCTGCTATCCAGCTGCCGTCACAGTTTTCTCTTTGGAAAAAAGGGAAATATGTTTCTGTATCTGAGTTCATTTGAGGTACACACTCCAGAGGGGCCAGTTCTAGCATTAAGCCAATCATCAGTAAGACTTAAGATGTACCAGTAAAGCTTGTTATATAGAATCTCACTTTACAAATATTTGGTGTTTATTTTCTGTAAAACAAACCCAATTTTTGTAATTCCTAGATTTAGACACAAGAGGCTTATGCCCCTGGCATTGCTGCCTTCACTGAATATTTACTGTCGCATAAAAGTGATCGGTGAATTCTGTGGTTTCATGGTTTCAGTACTTGAGTAAAGTGACAAAGACTGTGAAAAGTCCAGAACCAAGGATTTTATGCTGAGAATAAGTGCCTCATAGAATTACTGTAGAAGTGGGTGTCATGGTTCAGCAGTTGATCTGGTCACAGCATTTCCGTATTTTTCCGTTGAAATGTGTTGTTTCACAAGTGTGCTATTTCAAGATTTCCTTATGAGTGTAGTGAAATGAGGCAACCAGGTGCCCACCTGTGCCTGATTAGGGTGGGCCCCCACTGCACATGAGCATTGGGGGCCAATAAAAGGTGGGTTTAACACAAGCTCATGCCCACTACCTGGAAATTAGTGGCACCTGGTTGCCTCATTTCACTACATATGAGAGAGGTTCTTCCATCTCCATTAGGACAAGTGACTATCATGGAGGATCTCTATCATCAATTATCTTTTCTGATGATTCAGAGCAAAAGGTTACACTCATCTGAATCTCACACCTTCAGAAATTCTGAGATTTCTGAACAATGTGGACATAAACTTGTAAGAGAGATGTCCCTTGTCTCATGCTAATATAGTAAGTGGGCTCATACCTGCTTTCTGAGTAAAAATGTACTTAGTAAGTCCAAACATCACACGATTCACATGGAACAGTCCAGATAGTGTTTTTACCCTGTAGAACTAGAATCAGATTTTTAAGACACAGTCATTACATTAAATTTATTTCATAAACTCTAAGTATTAGGAAAATTAGGGATATGTTTGGATTTCCTCTTTCCAAAATACAAGAAAAAGTGCAGTAGTAGAGCTATTGCTTCACTGTCCTTTTCCAGTACAAACATATCCAGTTTATCTATTGCCCGTGGTCCTTGTTGCAAGCATTAACATGATGTGTGTTTCCATGTCTTTCTTTGTGTTCTTGGGATCATTCAGAACAAAACAAATCAAGAAGCAACTTCAAACCCAGGGAGTTATTTGTTTTTAAGCTAAATTCACCTCATGCCACGTTTACCCTTCAGATATCTATTTATTTTAAATGGAGCTATGCAAGGGCTATTATTTATTTAGTAATTGCAGGTCGAACAAAACTGTATTAGTGTGGCTTATGGGATGCATTAATGGTATTACAGCATCTCAGAGCCTTGTGATTTAGAGCCATGTGGTGTTTCATGCTACATTCTCAGTGTAGGACAAAATAACCTCTCCTTCAAAGATAAGAGAGTCTAGGACAAAGGACATGAAACACGTCCAAACAGGTCTGGAGGTAAAAAGAAATAATGCTCATCTGGTTTTGAAGATACCTTAATGTAAAAGAAATATTGGAACTGCTTATCTACTTTGAATTCTGGTTTTCCCATTCCCTGGAGAGGAAAAATAACTTGGAAGCAGATTTGTCTGCAGATATAAGTTCTTGATTGCATTTAAGTTCCTTACATGACCAGAAGTGTTTATGATGTACTTCTTCCTTTCCTAATGTGAGAGGGAGCTCTTTGCTTATGCTGCTATTCCATATTTTGTACTCCCAGGTGCTTTACCTTTCAATTTGCATGGAATTTCAGATTATTTTTTAATATCTCTTCCCATCTAGAAATACCTTCAGATTGCCAAGGGGCTGCAAACTGTACAGAAAAGCAGGATGACAAATCAGTTTACTGCTGCTACAGATGGTATTTGTGATGAGATGACAATGACAGGCAGGGTAAGGTCTCTCGTGCCCTCTCTCTGGCACTGCTGAAGCTAGAAGGGAAGCCCCCAGAAGGTCTGTGTGTTGCACAGGACTGTGCTGTACCCACTCCTCTGCAGACCCAGCACCCCCCCAGTGTATACATACAGATGGCCCTGGGATGAGCTGGTGTAAATCAGTGCTTCCCACCCGGCAGACTGTGTGTCCTTGCCATAAATACATGCTGTGCATTATAGATCTGTGTCAGTGTAAAACCCCATCTCTGCAATATTGGGGCTGGGAACATAAATCTATAAAACTCAGGCAAGTAAAATTAAAGTTGCAGTCACTTGGTCCCCTTGACATACAAAATATGGTACTTCATTACATGTTTATTTTTAGTGCATGTACAATGCAACATGAGGGACTTATTGTTGCCATGGGAACCATAACTTTGAACTCCTGACTTTTTATGCATTCATTTTTTTCCCTACTATGTTTTATTAAAAAAATATATAGAAAGATCAGGGACACAAAAAAAACTTTGGACAGAACTCCACTCAGAGGTACATGAGTATGATTAGCACTAGGAGCAGAATAACACGCCTAAAATAATGTCAGTCTTAACGAGTAAACAAAATTATAACCAGCAAAACACAGTGAGTGTGAATACATCTTAATGGATCCATAAACAGGATTCCATAATGCTGCGTGTATATGTCTCAGATTTTCTATATCTGCCCAAATTTTATGGAACTAGCACCTGAGCACAATCATTTTTCTGCAAGGGAAAGACAAATAGCTAGCAAAAGAAACAACAAAAATTGATCTATACTACCGTGTGGAGATTCAGGTCTAGCTGCTGAACACGATAAAAAGTTTACTTCTTTATATATGTTGATTTTTAAGAAATTTCTTCTTTTCTCCCTCAAAACATATTTATCCTGAGACAATTCTATTTCATCTGTTTTTATTGCAGTCTACAATTTAGCCTTGTGAAGAAAGTGTTATGACCACTGTACTATTTTGTTTACTCTAGAAAGATAAAAACACAGCAGTAGGTATGTTAATAAACACTTTTAAACTTATTGTTGCTCATTAAGGAAGAAATTCTTCTTTCAGCTGCATATTCAAGGAGAAAGTACCTGGAACCTACAACTCATTTCTAATCTCTCTAAAGGAAGGGCTGATACTGATGGAAAAAGTTCATTGATGTGCCTTTGAGATCTATCCAGCCATAATCCCTGCCTGACATAACTCTATCTGTATGAATTTTATGCATTATACAGTTAATGGCAATGTGAAGATCATCTGAAGAAGTTATTTCTGAAGATGTTATTTACAGACACTGGACAAACATGAACTGACTTTGCTATGCCTATAATCCTTTGGCTGGTTTCTAAGATTTTCTGAAACACAGTGAATAACTATTTACAGTGAATAAGCTATTTTACAAACTGTGTGCTAGAAACACACTAGATGATCCCTATATAGTGCATGGATGTAATTTACAGGTCACAGAAAACTTTTTTTATTACTTCTGTGCTTTATTGGATGGTGGTGTCACCAAAGAACATCCCTGGTGGAGGCAAACACAGCATTTCATTGAAAGGATCCAAAAACTTGGATATGCTTAAAAGTTACTGTAAAACATGTATTATTTGTTCACAAGGCTTTATAACATCTTTCTGAGTAACAGATTATTAGTATCAAAGGGGTATCTGGGAGAATATGCAGACATTGCATGTCTGTACCAGGCACTCTATTGAAGAGTTTAGGTGACTTGCAATAGCTACTGGGGTCTGAGTTTCTTTAGTGGCATTACAGATCTATTTTGGCAAGTTTGTTATAGGTTGAACACACAAATAATATGAAAATAATATCCAGAACTGTGCTAGTCTGTTAACATGTCTTATCTGTGAACAGGTTTCTATGTGAACCAAAAGGACAGTGCTGGTTTTATCTGGTATAATGCTAAAGTAATCTACTGTAATTGTTCAAGATACCCATTAACTGTCTCCATGTTTGATGAGACCCTTTATTTCCCATGAAGGTTGCACAGCTGGTCTGGCCATGGCTAATCATGTGGTCATGTTGTCTCCCTCTCAAGAACATCCATCTTAAGACTGTACTTAAACAAGCCTGGGCAAGATTTTAAATTCCTTCTTCCAAGCAAAGGTTTGTGATTGATCTGTTCTGTTACTGTAGCCTTTCTCTTGGACAGAATAATGCCTAAGGTTTTGTAGCAAGGTACATTTATGGAGAAAAAGAGTAAGAATCATTAATGGTATTTTGTAATAAGTCTTTCGATAAACATCCCTTTGGGAAAACAGTAAGGCTTTCAGTCTCCCAATTCAGTATATGCTGTTTATGGCTTAATTAACTTTTCTGCAGCAATATCCAAAGAAATGAGAACTTCATATGCTGTCAGTTCTCCATTACTAGCTGTCATGGGTGTTCTCCAGCAGTGGGAAATCTTAGATAACAGGAGTGCTGCTGGAGGGCACATTCTTAGGCTGCTGCCCTGAATGCATGTCTACTATTTATTGGCTGTGCCACTACTTTCTTTTATCCTTGCCCACATCAAAATAATGTGAAGAAATTACATGGCCTCTTTTAAACCCTGATTACAAGCACCTGACCACTCAGACTAGTTTCTCTTGATTAAAAAAAAAAAAAAAAAAAAAAAAAAAAAGCAGCTGTATATTAGAGTTTATTAGGGAGCTCAGAGGATTGATTTTAAAGGGATAAAACTGTTTTTCTATGCACTGCGATCCTTCTCCCTTGCATTCATAACCCAAGGTCCATCTTCTGCTGTGCTGTGGAGCCAAAGAGAAAATCAAACAAAAGGTTTCTTTGTGCTCTTTCCCTTCAGCCCTAGCTCTGCCCTCTGTTCCAGGCTTATGTTTGTACACAGAAGCACACACATCATTCACAGTGGCAGAGGCAAATCTGGATGAGCTGGGTCCCTTGCGGATGTGGAGCCAGAGGGCATGATCGAGCATGCAGTTGTTGCTGGCTGATGGCTGGTTCACACAATGTGAATCTGAAGTAATTCTTTCTTCTTAGATAGTTTAGCTTATTACAAGAAAATTGCATGGGTTTTATTTGGGTAATGTGCCTGCTGGAGGGGGTGTGCATAAAAGTTTTTGCATCTGAGAGCACCGAGATGCATAATATTAGTGTGATCATGATGTTGTCTTATTAGTAAGACAACTTGTCCTTTTTTGTCAGGCAACTGCAAAGATCTGTCAAGGCCCAGTTTAATCTACTCCCTGTAATAGGATTTGTCTGTAGCTTGAGGAAACAGAAGCTTGTAATGCATAGGGTTATTAAGAGTGGGATGTAAGCTGTCTGTGACTCTTTAATAAAATATAATATCAATATATTCAATGAATATGGTGAGACGGATCTAAATATTTCTCATTACAACCTTCAAATATCTTGGGAGAGGAGAATGATACCAATTAAAAAGAGGGGGGGAAAGCAATAGCTCTCTGAATTCCAGCCTTCCTCAAAGTTAAATATTGATGTAAGCTAGAGTTCAACACAAGAATCTCATTGCCCCTGCTGTAACCATTAAACTAAATCCCTGCCCCATTCCAAGAGAAGGTTAATGTATTTAGGAAACCTGCTTGTGGACAGCAGCTTTAGTTGCTTTCATGTACACCCATGCGTAGCCCTTCTGCAAACAAGGCAGTTTTAAACAAGGAAAGATACAGCTGGCAGGATGTACAAAGTATTCTACCTTGTGAATTGCCTCACTTCCTATGTAACAAGCTTTGAGACAGCAAAAGTATTTGCAGTCCCAAACCTCACTCACCTCGTCCCTTGGTGCCTTGACAGGAAACACAAAAATCAAAAGCTTTAATTGCCTCTTTTTAGTGGGAGTTTTGGTGTCCAGAGCAAGCAATCAACACAAAGTGATTGGATTTTTCTGCAGATAGAGCTTTTAGGAACAGAGCTCTGTTCAGTATGCTTCTGAGCATGAAGGTACACTGTGGTAGGAAACAGACTGCTTAAATGTAACTTTTCTGAACCTCCTTCACAAATAGTTATACTTATTACATATATAGTCATATCCCTGTTACTGGAGTCCTGGAACTGGAGTAATGTCAGCAAAGACTGGCATCGTTTCATCAATAACATCTTTGCAGCCCCTACAGTACATCAAATTCACTGTTTACTTACTGATTAATGTGACCCTGTCTGTTGTATCTAGACAGGTAAACTACCTGGATTGTCTGTCACTGACAAAATGTCACTAAACCTACTGAACTGATATCACAAATAAGGAACTTGGAACACTTCTACTCACTTGAGGTACTGTACAAACACTCCCTGGTTGTGGCCCCCCAGAACTGCTGTAGGGGAAAATGTATGTTTTGAAACCAAATGTCCTGGTTCTCCTTACTTGCTGCTTCTGAGTACAAAGTCTAGATTCAGATCTCTGAAAGCCTGACTCTGGCTGTGCCAACATATCGGATATGAGTAGTCCTTAGTCTGTGGAGAGAAGGGGGAGTGAAAAGGGCAAAATTAATTTTCTGCTTGTTGGAGCTGGGCTGTTTTGGGGCTGGATTTTGGTACTGCAAGTTTTGCAGAAATGGCAAAAGTACAGGAATAAGTATGGCAAGATATTTTTTCTTTAACCAAAAGATAATTATTTGGGGCTAGCTATTATTAAATGAAAATTCTCTTTGTACAATAATGAAAGAATGAAATGAAACAGAAAGGTTTTTATTCCTTAAGGAATTATCCTTAGTTTAATGACTAGGAATTTGTTATTAATTAACCTGAGTTAATCTGGAAAACAAGGAAGTTGAACTCCCTCTGTAAAGTTATTTGCTAAAGGAAATAAGACCTGAATATTATCTCATAGAGACAGAAGGGGGAAGGAGTATAGATTGTTTTCCCATTAATTATATTTGAGGCAAAATCATAGAATGAAAGCACCAGAGAGAAATTTAGGCCAGTCATGACTCAAGTATATTCCACCGAGGCTTTTCCCAGGTCAGGAGGAGTGTAGTGTGCCTTCAAGGACTTTGGGCTTCCCCAAAGAGTTTGCCAGCTACCTTGTGGAGTGACAGCAGATTGTTATTCTTGTGGCCTCAGCCATCATCTGTCAGGGAGCTTATTCATGCTGAGAACTGTTGCAGGGATGGGACTGTTCTTGAGGCTTAACTTGGACCTTACCCTAGAGCACCAGGTCTCTATCTGTGCTCTTTTCCTGAAGTGCTTCAGGTTACTCTTCTGCATCCTTCCTTCCAAAGCAGATATTACCTCTTTTTTTACTAGAGAAAGTGGAACATAAAACATCTTTTTATTGCTACTCTGTTTCAGGTCCCAAAAGCTTTGCTTTTGATGAGCAACATGACATCCGAAACATTTCATAACTTTCTGAAGAAATCTGAAGTCTGTAATTTTCAGTGACTTCTAACACAGCAGAGAATTGAACAGATTGAGAGCCCCTCTCACAGAGGGACTTGGGAAGCACAGTGCTGAGAGGTGCTCAGAGGGTGTCTGCAGTAAAGGTTACGTGCCTGTAACCAAGGGAAAGCAGCAGCTCTGAGATACTTTGGCTCTCTGTACCATCACAAAACTTAACTGGAAGGAAATCTCAAAGAGAGAAATAGGATTTATTCTTTTAGTATTTTTCCTAGCTGCAAATTCTCCTCAGTGTTCGTGACCTCAGAACCCAGGCTTTCCCTTTTTAAGGCAGAGGAAACAGGGATGTGCCATTTCCCTCCTCACTGCTTCTGATAGCCAATGTGATGTACTGAGGGTAGCATGCAAGGTACCAGCCAGTCCTTGCTTAGGCTGAAGAGGGAATTTGAAGATCATTTAAATTTCTCAGATAAATGTTAGCCACAGGCTACAGGGCAATCCAAGGAGCATCTGGAAGCCTACCAGCCTAGAAGGTCTCCCACAAGGGCTCTGTACCAGGCAAGATGCAGTTCATACTCTCTGGCCCAACACAGTTCCATATCTATGCACAAAAGAAAGGTTTCAAAGGAGTGAGCAGGAGACACCACATTTAGAAACCACTACAGCCTAGTGAAAAGTACGCTTAATGAAAAATATGCTCGAAAAAAAAACAATGGTCAAGTAAGAATAAAAGTTTTCTGTGTGCTTGTTGCCTTAGGGGGCATAAGGGAGAGAGATGGAAGTGAGAAATGTCCTTTCTCATTATTGCCAGGGGTGTGGTTTATATTCAGGTAATGCCAAGGGAAGTTGTAGCTGCCCATTCCCTGTGCAGATCAAGATTGTACCCAGGCCTGTGTCTTCCTTCCACATAAATGCTCTCATGATGTAATAATGTAATGAGAGGTTTTCTTCCATCTCCTCTTTGCCTTTTGTTTGCATTAGAGACAATTCTAGAAAATCAACATGATCAGACTTTGTAAAAGCCATAATTAGAGGCAGGGAATACCTAGCTTTAAAATTCCACTGAGGTTTGTGGAAAATAAAGAATTTTCCCATAGCCTTCAAGTGGACAGTGTGAGAGACTGTTAGCAATCATAATATTTAAAAGTTAAACTGAAGTGACATCCTTGGGCATCCCTAGCTGAACCAAGGTAGCAGGCCTGGATCCATTAGATTAAAAGAGAGATGGAGGTCTACAATGTGGGCATAAAACCAGATTTGAAAGCTGTGTTTTTTCAAAAGCAAAATATCCTTGATTAATTAATTTCTCATTCAAAATCTGAAGTGTATCTCACCTCATAAACACTGAAATTGTTGAAAAAATATAAGCATTTGCAGTGGTGTGAGGAAGATCAAGGACTGACAAGAGAAGGCATGAAAAAGGTGGCAATGAAGCTCTGCAAGTGAGGCTGTTTCTAATTGTAAATTATTTCAATAAAGCACAGAAGAGAGAACGTAGTTCAAATGAAATGGTGGAAAGCCACTGCTAAACTTACTGTGTCTTACTAGGCCTAGAGGCTGCTAAAAGATTTTAGGGGCAAATCTTATGCTCATCAAACCTTGTATAATTTCAACAGCAGGATTGCAGGGTGGTTCAGAATGCAATTCTATATATGTTTCAAAGTTTCGATCAAGAGCTCTAACTTCAGATGATTAAACCTTCTGTTGACCTTTCCAAAGAGTTTGGGGCTAAATAAGAATCTGTGGTCCATATGACTGCAAGGGAAGCAATGCTCCATGCTTATTTTTTAATCTCATTTGCAACAGTAGATAAAATAGCCAGGCTTCACACACACACACACATGCATGATAGGCAGTGAGATGACAGTGAGATATCATACATCAGATGCAACAGTAACAATTTTAATAATATTGAACTAAACTGAGCAAAATTAGCCCACAGGGGAAAATAAAAGATCCTACATTACAATCTATTATTCCGTTGACTAATCTGTCAAAGGAAGAAGCATTTGCACCATTTGAAACTACACTGGCCATTTTTCTTCCCATATGGGATCAATATATATATAAATTGCTACGTTACAGTTAGAAAATGGGTTTTAGATAACAAAGCTGAGGCTTGAAAGTTGGGTTGTTGATGCAGCAAATGCCAAGATTCTTTTAACCACAGATGGACTAAAAATTGCACAGATCTGCAGAAAACAGTAAGAGGTAAGAAAATCTTTATAAAAGTGAAATTTCTCTCTACTGTTGGACCTCTTTGGCAGCAGAGCTTCACTTTGTGAGCAGAGCTTGTGGCTATAAGGAGCTGCTTCCTGCAGGATTTCTTCTTGAAAGCCAGAACTTTCCCTGTGGGAAATTTTTGTGCAGGCAGTAAATGCTTTGCAGGCCATTGTACACTAGCTTGCCAAATTTTTCTCTCTTCCTAACTGAGATAAAAAGGTACCTGTGGTATTTTGTGAAAAGCAGTTTTAGCCCTTTTTCTCCCTCTACAGTGAATGTTAGGAATTTTTTACCTTTATTTTGATCTTCCCCAGACTGTTGCAGTTAGGAAATGGATTGCATCCAGTGCAGGAAAGCTGTGTATTGTCTAGTAGACTGCACTGGCCATCTGCTGCCTTCCTAAGTTATAGAGAAAAGATATCTTAGAGTTTAAATCCAGCACAATAAGCTACCCTGTTGTTGAAAGGCCAAGTATAACAGTGGTGGACAAAAGCAAGGTGTGCCTTCTCTCATGGTTACAATCTCTGTTGTATCTCACACGTTACAGTCAAGAAACAGAGACCACATTAGTGGCATGTGGTGTCAAGCAGAAGCTGCCACAGGAGTTGTGGGGCTGCCAGTGTTGAAGCTTTAGTGCTAGATCTCTGGTACAGTCCAGAAGAACTTACAGAATGGAAAAAAAAAAAATTTCTTAGTGTCTCAGAATCCAGATGCACAGACTAGCCATTATGATATGGACTGCAGGTTCCTAGGCAGCATGCTTTATAGTTATCCTCACTGTCATCCTAAAAAGTTCAAAGAATGATGACAAACATACACAATATGATGTGATACTCCATTATCTTTTCAATAAAAGTGTGTACGTAACAGACATTTGCAGAGGGAGCCAACTGTCTGAACCTTGAAGTGAGGCTGAGGGAAGGGAAACAGAACATGAAAATATATACATGTTCTGCAGATAAAAGAAGAAGAATAGAAAAGAAATTATGAATGCATTGAGCAGACAGACAAAACCAGTTCTTTGGACTTAGTCACAGACAAATTTTAAATTACTGTAACTTTAATTGTATTTAATAGTGGGTACTAATACAATTGTTATGCAATAAGTAAATATATTTAATTACATACAATATGTATATACTCAGTGGTGAAAACGACACATTCAAATGTCAAAGTCTGTCTCTTTAACTCCGTTAGATCAAACTTGAAACCTCTTTTATCTCCTCTGAAAACTGGGCTGTAGCTTGGGACAAGTGAGAGTTGAACTAAGAAGCCTCTGACACCTTTGCTGGCATCAGAATCCATGGTGCAGGATCCAGGCTCAGCATTGCATCCTGGGGCAGAAACCTTCTCACCAGGCACCCTCCCTCCTGTACTTTGCCTTCCAGCCCTCTGGTTGTCAAGTGCCAGTCAGAGACCAACAGCTGTGCATAAAACCCCCAAATGTTTGTTGCATGTGAAGATATTTCCAGACAGAGTGCAGAAAATTCCCATTTTGCATTAATTAAAACTATTCCTTAATGAGCACTTGTCTGCAATTCTGCAAATTTCTTTGCTTTTCATTAGTGCAAAGTAAGAAGAAATAAGCATGTGCACTTTTGACACATTTCATCTTAGGAAGTCAGAGCACTTTGCAAATATTAATTAATCTAACACCCCATTTATTTATCAGAAGCCTTTAAACGTTCTCAAGTCATAAATGGTGCTGTACTGTCAGCGCAGCTCATTTTAGTGGTCTCAGCCAGTGCACCTAGGATTAATCTTTCTGTTCCAAACAAGCCATGGCACATAATTTGTTCTAATATATTTGTTTGACAAAGACGACATGAATTAATATTATTAATTATTTTAAGTGGCTTTAGGCCTTATAAGTCAAGCAACTTCCTTATAGATTGTTGTGGGTTTTAATTTTTTAATAATGAAATCACATTAAAGAAACTGAGGGTACAAATCATTTTTCATAATATAATTTACCTCGTATTTTAACATGTAAGGAAAAAGTTCTATGAGTTTCTAAAGAGTTACTGTAGAATTAAGCATATCAGACTTTTTCCCAGATTAGCCTCAAAGCAGTGAGGTTAACAGCCTAATCCAATTGTCATTGCTTTTGATGATATCCCTTTATACTGGCTTGGACCAGATCAGGATGGGATCTGATGCAGTATATCCTCTTTTCATCAAACCAGTTGTTAACATATACTTAAACCATGTTGCTTAAGAAGCGAAGAGAGATTGCCTTGCATGTATGCTCAGGATTCAATATGTGTTCAAGTATTTTGCTGAACATAGTGATTTAAAGATTTTAAACATTTTGACAGGAATCCAGAAATTAGAAGGGTTTGGACAAGTAATCAATTGCATTTGAGAAATGTCTCTCTCATATAACAAGAACAGGCCAATAAAAATAGAATACTGAATCTTTTTTAGAAATGTGGTACCAAGGGTAGTAAAATTATGTGTGATGGACAAAGAATAATCTTTAATCAAGATCATAAACCCAGCCTTTCAGTCTCTTGCTACATGGAGGTATCTCAGTAAGGGGTGAAGATATATGTAGGAAGTGGGTAAGACTCAAATGAGAAAACTCAAGTTGGAAGTCTTGTTTCAGAAAAATTCCTGGTAAGACTGCTGCTCAGTCTTGAAGGTGTCAAATACAGTGGACCCTCCTGTCTCTCTATTAGATCTGGAAATAGCATGGACTCCTGTACTTCTGCTCTGCAGCCTCCATACTCTATGCCACGCAAAGTGAGGCTGCCTTGAAGTACACAATTACATAGGTGTGCTCTGGCAAACCTAGAGTCCCTCACAAAATACAGAATCATTGGATTCAGAAAGGGGGAAAATTCCCCAGACCCTCTCCTGCAGCTGCATGCCTTAGCTTTGGGCTGCAGAACAAAGTGTCCCCCAATATATTAAAAAAAAAAAAAAGAACCTGCGGAACAGAGTAGAGGATGAGGTGAAAGAGCAGTGCCAGAGCAAAGACACCAAGGTCAGTGAAGAAGGAGGGGGAGAAAATTCCCAAGCAGCCATTTCCCCACAGCCCATGGTGAGATGGCAGCTGTGCCCCTGCAGCCTATGGAGAAGCACAGTGGAGCAGTTCCCAGAGGACCACAGTGGTGGGTTTGTAGCCCCTGAAGTGTCACAGATGGGCAGATGTGAAGCTGCAGCCTGTTCAGGATCAAGGAGAGGGGCAGATGTGGATCTGCAGCCATGTAGGACCCCATGGCAGAGGAGGTGACTGCTTCCGCAGCAGCGGTGACTGTGTGCAGCCCAGATGGGAGCAGTCTGTGCCTGAGGGACTGCACCTGTGGGAGTGTCTCATGTCCCAGGGGTTCCTGAAGGACTCTCCTGGGAGACGGATGCCCTTTTGGAGCAGGAGAAGAATGTGAGGAGCAGCAGAAACACTGTGTGGGGAACTGATCCTGAACCCCCCCTAAACCGCCTCTGTGCCACGAGGCGAGGAGTGAGGCGAAGCGAGAGGTGAGGCGTGATGTGAGGGGTGAGGAGAGGCATGAGGCTTGGCATGAGGCGAAGCATGAGGCTAAGCATGAGGCAAGGCAATGAGAAAGCAATGCCAAAGACAGGACACCACGGTCAGTGAAGAATGAGGGGTAAAGGTGCCCGGTAAAATGTCAGCTGTGCCCCTGCAGCCATTGAGCAGCATGGCGGAGCAGTCCCTAAAGAAAAACAGTGGGGAAAATGTGGATCCCCAATGTGGATTTGCCTCTGAAGTGTCACAGATGGGCAGATGTGAAGCTGCAGCTTGTGCAGGATCATGTAGAGGGTCAGTTGTGGATCTGCAGACGAGTAGGGCCCCGTGGCAGAGGAGGTGACTGCTCCCGCAGCAGCCGTGACTCTGTGTGCAGCCCAGGAGGGAGCAGTCTGTGCCTGAGGGACTGCACCTTTGGGAGGGACTCATGTCCCAGGGGTTCCTGAAGGACTCTCTGCCATGAGAGGGACCCCGCGCTGGAGCGAGGGCAGAATGTGAGGAGTCCTCCCCCTGAGGAGGAAGGAGCAGCAGAAACACCGTGTGGGGAACTGACCCTGAACCCCCCCTGCCCCTCCCTGTGCCCTGAGGGGGAGGCCGCAGGGAAGGGATCCGGGACTGGGGAGAAGGGAAGGGTGTATTAAGATCTGGCCATATTTTCTTATTCTCCTTGTAAATTAAATTATGTTGTGGGGTTTTTTTCCTTCCCAATTCAAACCTGTCTGGTTTTCGCCTTTTACTGTAACTGGGGAATGAAAACTTCCCTATCTTTGTCTTGATTAAGGAGGCTTTGGATGGATTTTTCTGCCCTGTCCCACAGTGGGGGTGGAGGGATGAGCAAGCAGAGGCCTGGTTGCTACTGTCTGGACCTAAACCGTGACAGGTGTATAGGCAATTACCTGTTAGGTGAACAACATTTCTTGATAATAGTTTGGGGTGTATAATGATCCTTTGTAGGCTGTGGGCAGTCCAGTTCTGGGTTAATGTGTGTTACCTACAGGTGCTTAAATCTTTTTTAAGATCTATTTCTAAGCACCTGAAGTAACCTCCTTAAAATAGCAAGGCAAATTTGTCTTTGTATAACAAAAATTGAAGGGACGAAGTTCAACAAAACTAACAATTAGAATGAGTGCAAGAAAAAGTGGGAAACTGCGTATTAGAGAGTTGGGGAGTATAAAGATAATTCTTTGCTGAAGGCACTGAAACCATTTTAAGGAAAGAGCTCTGATGTGTCTTTGAAACTCCATTTCACATAGAGATAGCAATCTTGATTCTCAGTTGTTATAAACTGTCAGGGATACATTGAAGACAATTTCCTCCAGCTTCTGATCTGGTCCAGAGATCTCATCTACTGTTATCTATACCAGTATTATCTAGTGTGATCTGTACTGGCACTAGGATGAAATGTACATGTCTCCATACAGCGTTGTATCTGACAAAGATATAGAACTGAGCTAACACAGAGAAGAAAAATGTCCAGTACAGGATAAAATTAATACTGACAGCAGAAAAAATCTGCATACAAGACAATATGCTGGTTACTCTTTTGTTTCTGGTTTTATTTATTTAAGAGGTGTTTTTCTTCAAACAGCCTGATATTTCTATTAGCTTCAGGGAAATGACTTACGTGTAGTCATTGCCCTGTTTTTTGGCAACAAAAGTGCCCGTGTTTTTCCTGCTTTAGAAATAAAAAATAATTGCAATCAGTTAGAATGCAAAGGCTAATGTGTGCAAGTGACCGAGGTTTATTTTGCAACTTACTGTCAACAGTCTTATAGAACCTGACAGCTCTCAAAGGTTTTATATGATGTATTCTTCCTCTTGTGGAAAGTGCAGATGCATGTTTGCACGTGTGTGCCTGTTCTTCTAAGGGAGTTTTACAAGATTTCTACATGTGACTATCAAGTTCAGTGATGCCAGCCTGCAGGAACGCAGTTCTGGAGATGTGGAGTGTGATGGTACTGGCTGCATGACTACCACCTGAGGTCAGAGATTCCAGTAATTTTCCCTGCTGTTATGGAAAACGTCGTACATAATTCCAGTTTTGACAGGTTTTCCTGTAATTGGTAGTTGGCTATTGGATACACCTTTTGCTGGAACAGGGAGCTGGCCCTCAGGCTGAGATCTGACAGTCTGCAGCATCGCTGCTGCCTCTGCTGCTGTGCTAATGCTGGAGTCTGCACAGCTCTGCATGGGAACTGTGTGGGGAACTGGCCTGGTTTGCAAAAGGACCCACTCCATAATCAAGGACCTATTTTTTTAGGTGGATCCAGTGCAGATTCCTGTGCTTGATAAGAGAATGGCTGTAGAAATACTTGTGGTGGTAGGGGAGTTTTGGGTCAGGAGCAAATGCCTACGAAGAAGGGGTGGCAGCTTCTTGGGGTGACTCCCCTGATGCAAACTTGTCCACTTCCCAGCTCTAGTGTAGGTGTGTGTACTTGCACCACCCTGCTCTGATTCAGATTTGTGCTCAATCAAGAATATTGAAATGACTAAGGCACAAACCAAAGGAGATTTTTTTTTTTTTTATGTGATCATAAACTGCATAATATACCATTGCTGCTGGAATGTTGGAGCTGCCATAGCACTGACTCCAAGCCCAGGCAAGGTCTTTCTGTGCTAAATGCAAAGGAAATCACTTGTCATTGATACTGACTCACCAGTCAATTTTGTTACTGTGTACACAGCACCATTTAAAACACTTCTGCCACCATTCAGCATTGTGGAGTGTGTTCTAGCATGCATTTTAAAATGGCTGTATCACCACTGTGTTATCAGGTAGGCAGTTTGAATTAATATTTGAAAGAAGAGTAATCAGACAAACTCTAACATTTGAAATTAATTTGAAATTAATTTGCTTTGAATAGATTTGGCCTGAGCATGGGCAGAAATCTGAGCTGTATCAGTTAACCACAGTTTGGCTTCAGGTCCCCTGGTACTTGGCAGCTGAGCTCATTTCAGCATGAGGTAACCACAATTCCTGCACTTGTGATACAAGGGCAAGATGTGTATAAGTAGTTCTTCAGTGTGATCTGACTCTTTTAAAAGGAAGATTATAACTATGAAAAGATTCTCACAAGGTACATGGTGTTGAAAGTTTGATTTTTAAAATCTCCTCTTCATCTGAAAAATTCTGACATCAGAATATGATTAACTGTGCTATTCCTGTTGTGTCTTATTTCAGGAAGTCCATGGTACTGCCATGAAAGTAGGAAAGTATTATTTTACATAGTATGCAGATTTAATTTTGAGATGTATGTTGACAGCTTATGTTACTCCTTCTGTCATAATTGAACAAAGTGATTAAGTCTGAAAAATACTCTTTTTATTTCATCTTTAGAGCTGCTGAAGATACTTCTACAGTCAGAAAGCCACCTTCATAGCTTGTGCTGAGATAGTAGAGAGCTATTAGCCTTCCAGCTCTAGTCTAGCAATGGCTACCTAATGGACATTTTATGTGATTGTTAATATAAGATTAGACACTGACATCCATACATGCTTTTTATTCCAGCACAGTTTTTCCTAAAGTCAAGATATTTTTTTCTGAATAGGACTAATTAAACATGTCAGGAAATAGATCAATATTTGTTTAGTGCCAACAGAGTGTTCAGTACTTTCCGGTATGTAATTGTTTCTGTCTCAAGCATTTAAAATGCTTTATATACTCTAGTGTCTACAGACTAACTCAAATAACACCATGGGTTTTGATGATTTTCCTTAGGACCATAGCAATAATTTTAGGATGGGTTTTCAAAATCTTTTTCAACACTTAGGGTGTTTTGTTTTGTTTTGGTTTGGTTTTTTCCCCTGGTCTAAGGTGGAACCTTGTGTGGCATTTCCTTTTTCTAATTGTGAAATTAAATAATTGCAAAGGCAAGGAAATACAAGCTGATCTACTGAATAATAATAAAAAAGTCCATATGGAAATGGAGCTCATAAATTATAAGCCCATCGGTTCACCTCACATGAAGTACACTTAGCAAACAATGTTCTACACATATTCTAGAGAAAAAAAAAACCCGTGAAACAGTGAAGATGCAAGTGACCTCCTGAACAGCTTTCAGATTGTTGGGAGTCTCTCCAGCAGAGCACCGAGGCAGCCCCAGGGCAGGTGTCCTTGGCTCAGGAGACAAAGCTTGTGTTCCCCATGACTGGAGAACCTGTCAGGCTGTGCCACCCAGTCTGGTCGCTTTCTCTCTTCTGTTAATGATCCTTATCTCAGTGCCTCATCCCCCCGAGGTCTGTCTTTCACGGGACTGACCCGGGAGGCAGGAAAGGCAGAGGCAGTGAAGAGCTGAGTAGCTCAGGCTCGGGATGCAGAAAAGATGAAGGCAGAGCAAGTTTGGACCTGACTTATGAGTTGGCCCTGCTTTGAGCAGGAAATTGGACAGCCTGCTTTCCACCACCCCTTCCAGCTTAGGTCGTTCATAATTCTGTGCTTTTATGAAAAAAGCTTTGCAGTGTGATTAATTTGAAAAGCACAAGCAAGTTTTATATAGCATCTATTTACAGTTACTGAGAATTTTCAACATTTAAAAGAAATTTTAGAGCATTTCTACCATGCAGTTCTGCAGCCTTGAGTTAATGGCAACTATTTCTCTTTTGGCTTTGCCTCCGAAAACATTATTGTAAGGATATTTGGAAATCAGCTCCTGATGTCTGAATAAAATGAAGTATACTTGTCCTCAAGCAAGATCACAGTGGTCCTAAGTCACCTGTGTAATTTTAGACCAGTTTTGGGGTTTTTGTTATGCCATCAGAGGACTATGTGACCAATGAAGGTACTGAAATGCTGCAATTTAGGAATTAATTGTTTCAAGCAGCTACTAAGACTAACATTAAAGAGGTGATTCTCTTATGCCATAGATATAGCAAGTACCTGGTAACAGATATACAGTGGTGTCAAGTGTATGAAAAATAATTGAAGAAATGAAATTGTTAGCAAAGCAATAGTGTATTTAATGAGTCAAATCCAATCCAGAAATAAAAATAATTGTTTCAGTTTGTCCTTTGAATGGACAAAAATAGCTGATCAGGCAAATCAAGCTTGTGATCAAAAAGCATTTTATTCAATAAATAGTTCTCTTAATTTGGTATAACAGGTAGGAGAGTAATACAGCCAAGTCATACATCCTTGAGACTGGAAGTGAAGACCTGAGACAAGATTGGATTTAGTATTAACATTTTTTCAATTGATAAGTCGGAAATAAACAGTCTGCTCTCAGTAGAATGACTGAGGAGAGCAGGATGTTAAGTTTTATTGTGTATCCTGTTTATCAGCCAGCTCAGTGTTACTTTTAAAAACTTGCAGAGTCTTCTGCCGGCTTTGTGTGAAGAGAAAATAGTCACAGGCCGACAGCTATTCTGGCTGAAAATAAGTATCAAGTACTTCTACAATACAGTCTAGACAGGAAATTGCCCTGTCCTTCAGCAGAAAATTGATTAGGTAATTCATTACATCAGTCATCTAAGACACTCTATCCTTTGAAAATTTGTTTTCTGTGGCTCTGATAAAGGTAAAATCTATAGGTCTTCTCTTCTAAGTAGTGAGTCATCTTGGGCTGGACGTTTCACACGTGTCTTCGCAGGGCAGCAATTCTTCTCTGTGGCAAAGCCAATTGAAGACAAACGTTAAACTTACCAGATGCTTATCTGTAGGGTGCTCAGGAGAGAATAAGACTCCTATAAAAGAACTTTTAGTACTTGCGCTCCCCTGCAGCTCTCAATCAACTGCGTGTCTCAAACGTTTGCACTCCCTCAAGAGAATGCTCTCAGGAGAGCCTGAAGCTCCCCGAGGTATTTTCTTTTATCATAGCCACCTATTGATTTTCATTTAAGCGTGTAAATCAGAGCCATATACATGAACTCTGTCTATCAGGTTAGAAAAAATTTTGCTTACATGATTCATTCATCATCTGGTGCACTAGTGTTTACCTGTTTATCACGGCTATCTGATGTTTAGTAGTTACAATCAGCAAGAGATATAGGTAAACCTCCAAATATGGCCCCATGGATTCCATTAAAAAAAAAAAAAAAGTCAAAAAGTAAAGAAATGCAGCAATTTATACCGAATCGTGACCAGGACGAATTCAGAAGGCAGAAAAGCATGAACAGAACAATAAATGATTTGAATATCAATATATGACATAGTAAACAAGGAAAGCAGTTAAATGTAAAAAGCAGTGAAGAAAAGGAAGACAATAAAGGAAAGTGTTGTATTTTGGGGTTTTGTTTCGTTTTTTGTTGGGTCTTTGTTTTGTTTTGTCTTGTTTTTACAAAGATGTTCTAACAATGAGTCACAAAAAAGTTTTGTCTTTTTCTCCTGAAATATATAATTTTACAATCTTGGTTTGGACAGAAAGCTATTTTAAAAAATGCTGGAAAAGGTAAGAAAACAACATTCATAAAACAGAAGCCATGTCCAAGCAAACAAAAGAGAATGTTAAAACTGGTAAATTAAGTATATGGACACAAATCACAGGCTGACAATGAGTGTTTTAGGGACTATTTGCTAGAACCATAAAAGCAAACAGCAAATTCTTCCTCAAAGCCCTGGGAGTGGAAGGCTACTCTTGGAGTCATTAAGGCCAATTAAAACATCAATCAGAGGGTAAATTACAGTGAAAAAAACAAAGGGATTCTTGCATGTTTCCTCAACCTGGAAGATCTTTGAGTTTCACACTTCTCAAGTCCTCTTTATAAGGACATATCTGAAGGTCTGTTTTAAACTGAAAATGTCTGTGGAGGAGGTTATAGAACAAATTTACAAAATGAACAGTATCAAACTGCCAGGACCATATGCTATTTACCCAGGAGAGCTAAAGGAAATTGAGGATGAAATAGCTGAACTGCTATCTTCCTGAAAACTGTCTCTATACTGAATGGTGGCGACTCTGACTCTAACATTTTACAAATGTCTCAATTGGGGATTCTTGGATTACAGACCAGTGATTCTGATTCTGATTTCTGAGAAGTAACACACAGTGTGAAAAAAATAATCTTAATTTACATGCAGGGTGATAAACTTGGTGCTAACTGCTAGCACTCAGATGAGAAAAAGGTCTTGGAAATGTAACACGTTGTTCTGTGAAAAAGTCAGCTTCATGTTCAGTAGAAGTTAAAGAAGCAACTATAAAATAAGACAATTTTTAGGTATTAACTTTGTTCATCATATGAGCCACTTTGCAAAATGCATGCAATTTGCAAAAAGTTGGTTTTTTGTTTTTTTGTTTAGCTTATTCTGGTGAACATATTACCTCTATTTCCAAGCTGCTTGCTTTGGTCTGTCGTTGGGCCACCACAGCAGAAATGGTGTTACCAATGAAAGAGCAGGGAATTAATAATACATAAATAGGGAATAAAACATCAGTGTAAGGTATGTCCACTTTTAAATACTATGTTATGTTTCTGGTCTTCCCTCCTATCTGTCATTCCCAGAAGGGATGGGGTAGAACTAGAAAAGATTCAAGGAAGGACAATAACAGTGGTCAATCAGATAAAATGACTTCCATGAGAGGAATAACTAAGTTGTTTAGGACTGTTCAACCACAGAAAGACAACTTAATTTTGTACAGATATCAAGGCCTGGAGGAGGTGAACAGTCAATGACTTTTTTTCCTGCACAAGCTAGAGAGAGTGCAAATTATGTTTTTAAGGGGTAGGTTGAAAATGAGCAAAATTATTTATACTGTGGAAATCTGTATCACAGGATATTTTGATATTAAAAGTGTGCAGCTATTAAAAAAAAGCTAATTAATGGAGGAAAAATCTAGCAGATGCTATAAGCATAAAGAGAATACCTCGGTCATGTGGCAACCAAGGCCCACACAGCCGCCCTCACACTCCCTCTCTGCCTGGTCGTACTGGGGAGAGAATCAGAAGAGTAAAACTGAGAAAACTTATGGGTTGAACTAAAGACAGTTTAATGAGTAAAGCAAAAGCTGTGCACACAAGCAGAGCAAAACAAAACAAGGAATTCATTCATTACCTCCCATGGGCAGGCAGATGTTCAGCCATCCCTAGGATAGCTTGGCTGCATCACTTGTAACAGTGACTTGGGAAGGCAAACACCATCACTCTGAACTTCCTGCCTTCTTCTATCTTCCCCCAGCTTCACACGCTGAGCCTAATGTCCTACACTATGGAATATCCTTGTGGTCACTCAGGATCAACTCTCCCAGCTGTGTCCTCCTAATTTCTTGTGCACCCCCAGCCCACTTGGTGCTGGGGTGCTGTGAGGGGCAGGAAAGGCCTTGGCTCTGAGTAAGCTCTGCTCAGCAACAGCTGAAACATCCCTGTGCCATCAACATTGTTTTCAGCACAAAACCAAAATTATAGCCTCATACCAGTTCCTATGAGGAAAATTAACTTTATCCCAGCCAAAACCAGCTCATGCCTGTCATTCAGAATTTTGCTGAACCAGTAATTGTTGGAGACTGGAAAAGTATTGGTGGGAATGTATTCTCATAGCCTGTAAAAAAAGGCAGGAAAAAAACTAGACAGTAAAAACTTAGTTTTCACATAGTTTTACAATAACAGTATCTGTTATTTTCCACTGTTGAAGAGGTCTTTCACTTCTGTTTTGACTTCCAGTCTTGTGCAGCAAGCTATACTTACAGTCACTCATTTGCATATAAAGATACCCTAAACAAAGTTATCAGGAATATCAAGGTTAATTTCTGAAGTTCCTTATTCCCTGGTGTGTGGGCAGAGTCTCAGAATCCCAGAAGAGTCTCAGAAGACAGAATCTGTCTTCTGTTTCTCTTAGACATAAATGTGGCTACATTTTAGATATGAAGGGAATTGTGTGGCTTCTATTACTACTACTACTACTACTACTACTACTACTACTACTACTACTTCTCAAGAATGCAAACCATCTTATCAGATCTTGAGAAAGTGAAAAAAAAACCCAAACAAACAAAAAACCCACCACTTTCGGTCTGAAATAATTATTGATTTTTATTAATTGCACACAACACCGTGCCTCTGAGAAAGTGTGTGAAATTCTGTGTAATCATGTGGGAGAGATGATGGAGCAAACATAAAATATTGCACAATATTCACAAGGAAAATCTGTGTGCCAGAAATCATTCAGGTGAGGGTGACAAATTAAAAGAAGTAAATTACAGTTGGATTTTTTTCAACATACAGCAAAATTAGATCTCCTTTAAGGCTTAGAATATGTTATGAATACCATCAGAAAAAGTATTTATTGGGGCAATTCTGTTGCCAACTAAGAGCCAGTTAGGTCTTTGGAGCCCATTGTAAAATTAAATTGGAAAATTTTGAATCTTACATTGTGGTTGCAACTGATGGCAAGAAACTTCAGTGTGGCAATGAGAAGAAAATTTTCATTTCTGTTTACTGGACATTATGTTTTCTGAGTCTAAAGGTGATAAATAGGTACCTCTTTCTTCTGAGACTGGGCTGGGTCCTTCCAGACAGTTGAGAGATTTTCTGGATTCAATCATCTTTCTGAAAAATCTCCTCAATCTAACAGCCCTCATCCAGCAGGTTTACTAAATAGGCCAACAATAGCCACATCATCTGCCTTTTGCTTGGAAAAAACCCCACCTCTGTGAAAGGATGAAGCCAGCAAAGAGAAAAATCAGTTTACATAATCAGTTTACATTTTTTTATGTCAACCGATACCTGTGTAACCCAAGACGGCTTAATTTCACCACGATGTTAGTTTAACTCATCTCCTGACAACTGTTTTTTCAAATTGCTTTTAAAAGATGAAAAATTCTGTGAAAGGTGCACAGCTCTGGCAACAAGCTAATAGGCAGCAGCCTGCTAAAACCTGAAGTGTGCGAGCCCTCACTTGCCAATCTAGCAGTCATGCCTTCATGCCTTGCTGGTATGATTGGATTATTTCATTGGATTATTTCCCAGATGGGCATTAATGTGTTTGTAGGGCACATTTAGTTAAAGGGTCAATGTTTATCAAAGCTGCAGATATTGCATTTGCTCTGAGCATGTAATTAAAACAACAGATTGCTCTCTATTTTGCCTTTATACAGTAGCCTGTATCACAAAACAGATCTGGATGATTTTGTGACATGTTTTTGTCAGGAGCTTTAAAGTAGAATTTATTATAGGCTTCTTAAATGAAATGAAATAGTATTTTTCCTAAAGCTATGGTTTCCAAAGATTATGATTTACATTGTAGGCAGGGAAATTCTGTATTATCTCTTAGACCTCTGCCTTGGTTCATGAATTTGTTGTACCTATCTCTTTTCGCAGCTTCCTGCTTCTGCTATTTAATTTTTAGGTTTTTGGTAGCGGGGAAATCTTCAGTAAAATAAATAGGACTTAGGCCTATAATTTTAAAATAGATGATAGTGCACATAGCAAATCTTGCATATTGGCAAGATTCTGATCATATTGTGATTCAATCATACTTTTTAATGTGACCAATATTAGTAACACTCATTGTCTAACAATTGCCCTTCTCTAAAATATCAATGGTGTCTATTTTCAGGAAGAGACAAAATTATGTTTTCTTACCATATGTCTTATCTAATTCCATTCTGCACTTTATGTTATATATTCTAAGGTTGTTGCAGTTCAATGATGAATAGAACTATGGTTCTTGTATATATATAAATATATTTATTATATATTATAAATTAACAATCAACATCAGGCAATCTTTTATCAGTAGTTTTAGCAGTGTTAGCCAGTAAAACACTCTAGTCCCAGACATCAAAATGCTATGTTCATTGCTCCAAAGCACCATTTTTATAATATAAAATCCATATTTCAAAGGCTTTGTTTCCCTTATTTTCTCCTAAGAAGAAAGTCTAAGAGATACATCCTGAGTTCCTGAAACTGAGAACTGAAAAATGAAGGCAGAAAGACTTCTTGGTTTTCAAAATAACCTTCTGACCATATGTCATTAAGAGACTCGATCTCCTCTAAGAGCCTCTTCCAATTGTACTGGCTTAACACTATTCCAGGAGCTTACCATATCCAATCACCCTAAACGATTCCTAATCAGGCCTTAGGCTAAAATGCTGTATTGACACAAAAGCTTGTCAGTATGATGTTGCATTTGCTTCAGCTCACGGCCTTGCCAAATAACCACATTTCCATTGTCTGGCATTCAAATAGATGAAGTGTAATTGAAAATCAAAGGAAGTCTTTTGTCCCCAGGTAGGCAGACAAGTTTGCCCTGCAAGTAAGTCTTAGATTGTAGCTTTGATTCATATTAGAGGGTCTGGATCTTCAAGATGAGCCTGGACATACAACTTTCAGGGATGATGCTTTGCATTAGATATTTATTTAAGAAACTTCCTTCAGAGCTGCTCATCTTTTCTACCCTGGGAATATCAAACTTCTTCAGAACTTCTGATCCAGCCCTGCCCTTTCTGAGATCTGTGGCCTTAACAGCTCTCAAAACTCCTGCAATTTTCCTCCTCTTGTTTGGTGCAGCTCCAGGGCTCTGAAAATAGCTCTACTGTACTACGGAAACAACTGATGTACTAGGTGGTCATCTGAAACAATCTGTGTGGCCATGTTACAGCAAAATTGATAACAAGAGTTCCAAGATACTGATTTTTTTTTTTTTTTCATTTTTTGACTAACAGAGTTTGAGAGCACAAGAAGACATGATGATTAAATGATTTGAATTGGTATTTTGCACCCTGGTCCTCTTGTGTTTCATGCACACATTCAATACAAAATGCAAACTGTCAAACTTAGAGTTTACCTACAATAACTCAAGAAAACTTATTTTGGTAGTATTACTGGTAGTAACTTGTCTTGTTTTGCATGGCTTGTGTTCCTGAAGGATGATGGTTGGGCCCAAAACAGCCAAGTGTGGGAGTGACATGGTTAGAAAAATTATGGGAGCCATCACTTAATTTTTTAATTCACACAACCACCTGTGATAACTAGCTTGTGTCTTTGCAAGTTATAATTTAAAAACTGCACATTGAACCAGGACCACTGAGCTAAGAGAGAAAGTTGCCCCCTTAAACTTCCTTTCCTTTGACTGCTGCACCAGATTAAGAGCATCCTGTAGAGGTTTGGAGAAGTTGTTTCTCTCCTGAAAGCTGCTGAAAACACACAGGGGTGAATCTCTTGTGATATGAAAGAGAGAAGTAAATATTCAACAGAGCTCAAGCAGAGAATGAGAGGATATCCAAGAACAAGGCCTCTCACTGGGCCTAAACTGTGATGCAAGGGAGCAAGGGGAGATAGTGGAATTTGCTGCAGCCCAGTCTGATTTGCAGAATTGAACCTGAAGGAATATATAATGATAATGAACATCTGGGGCAAAAGAGAAATTTACTTATAAATCTTCTTCTTCTGAAGAACTTCTTAACTTTCCTTAAGTTCCTGTGCTCCAACAAGACAATTTCTGGAAATCAGTTCTCCAGGAGTTCTGGGAACACTCAGAAAAAGGTTGACCCACCTCAGATTTGGGTTGATTTAGGCTGACCTACATTTACAATTTGACCCAGTTCAGATTGCCATCACACCATTCTTAGTAAAACTTTCTCTCGAAGTGTAATTAGCAAGTCTGTACGAATGAGATTAGTGTTGTCTAATAAAACTGATAACTTAATGCCTGCTCTGTGTTCCCACCTGATGCCTCAGCTGGCAAGACATTCCTCTCTGTAGCCATCATGCCTGGGATTAGTTACCAGCTGATCAAATCTCAGGAAAGCCCTTTGTATCCTATGGATTGGGTGCTAGCCATGCTCCCTGCAAGCAGGTGTGGGAGCAGCTATTTTCTGCTGATGGAGGGCTATGCCTTTGCAACTGTCCAGATTCTGGTGAGTAGTAGCACCAGAGCTGTGAGCCACAGATGGCAACAAGGGGATGCAGCTGTCTACATGAGGCTTAGTATCCCTGAAGCAGCTGCATAGGGAATTTGGTAGATGTAGCATGGCTTATGTGTATTGAGTGCTCTCTTTAATCCTTCTGCCTTCACCTCGTCTTTGCTCATTACATTATTATTACAATTTATGGTCATTGCTAAAGTGCTAACAATATGGCAACCTGTTGACATATCCCTTAGGTCCTGTGTTCTCTGGGTTCCTGGCCCAAGACAGATTACACTCTGCATTGATTGTTAATTATTACCTCTCTTGTCTTTTTTTGTTTTGTTTTCACTTTGCTTTCCACTCGGAGTTAGGAGCAATGATATGAGTGTTGAGAGCCTTATGTATGAAGGGCAAATAGGATTTTAAATGGTAGCCTGTGACACAAGAACATGGTGCAAGGCTTAATTATTGAATTTAGCCCCCTTTGAATCTATCATTGAAGCTAGAATATAGGGGTAAAAGAGAACCTTGCTATAATAATTCCATCTTACCTATAATTTAAATTATGTTCAATTTTGCACTGAGTGAAATTAAGATTCGCCTTAAATCTTTCAGTTTCCTTTCCACTGCGCTCTTAGGATTTCTGTTTTCTTCCTCTGCTTTTCTTGTCACTTCCAAACTGGTGCTTCAAAGTCCTCATCCCATCTTCTTTCCCATTGCATTTATTTATTTAATTAGCAATTAATTAATCCTTTATCTTTTCTCATTCTCTGTGTCCTCACTGGTGCTTTAGCATTACCAGAAAGTGTACAGTGAAACTCCTCTTGATGTTAGAGCAAATCTTTCACTCTGAAGCATCCATGCAGAATTTGGATTACTACTCATGTTATTTCCAAAGGCAGCCTGGTCTCCTGCTGGTATATTTTATGCACTCTCTGGAGGGAAATGGATCATGCTCCAGCACATTCCTGATTTGGGGGGATCGGACAGGCTAATTAGGTCCCTATTACCATGTGAATTCATGGGAATACTTTAATTCATATCCTGGTAGGAACTGCCATTTCACTTGCTGTGTACTTGAGGAGCAGTGGGGGTGCAGTGCAGTTTCATCTCTGTGTTATCTTTTCCCAAATTCGGCTAGAGTGTATTAGCAGGCACTTAAGTCAACCTAAACCATTTCCAGACTGGGAATTCTGCAGGGATATTTGCTTTGGTTCTGACTCAAGGTGCAAAAAGATCCTCTGTGGTGTTCATTGCTCTTACAATTTTATTTCTCCCCCTCTATTTTAAGATCTTGCACTGGTTTGGGGGCTACAAGGCAATAACTGCTTAGCATCAGTGCCTATTGCTGAATCAGTGCTGTAGGAGAGGTCAGGAAGAGGAACATACAGAACTCACAGAGAACTAGATTTTGCTTATAATATTACTTATTTAGATTTTTTTCAGATTCCTTTGGGAAACAGAAAACAAACATATAGATAATTCCAGAGAAGTGACAATAATTTTATTTCAGATGTTTTGAATTCATGAGAGGTTCAGGGAAGTGAAAGAAATTAAAACTGCTCACACACAGAATATATTGACTTGCATTAAGAAAAGAAGCTTGAATTACTGCTTGTGCAAAACTGTAGAATGTGTTTACAGGCAATGTTATTCTTACATCAGATGATTTCCCTCACTTTGCCTTCCCCTTCTCTCCTTCTGAGCTTTTTTCTTTCTGTGATTTTTTTCCTCTTTAAGTGTTCTCCTCACTTTTGCTGGTTCCCAATTTTCCTTTTCCAGTCCCTTGCTACACTTTGTCTCCTCTCTCTTTCCTTCTTTGCCTTTTTTATTGAATTTGCTCTATGGTATATTTCTCTCCCATGTGCATTTTTTCTTTCATATCACTTACTGCATCCCTCTATGTATAGTTATTCATCTACTGCATTTTTTCAAATATCTTTATTTTTCTATCTTAAAAGACAAAACGTTAGATGGAAAGGCAGTGCTGAGTTAAATATTTATGCTGCATAATGGGCTGCTTTCTGTGTTATATACCTTCATGTTATCCTGGTACAAACAGGCAGAGAACATGAAGTGAGAGATGAAGGAGAGAAAAAAATATTTCTTTTTATGTAGAAGCTTGAAAGATAAGAAGACCAATATACCATACAAATAATTAAAAATAATGCAGAAGAACTAGTTAAATGCTTTCTAGGAATCAGCTGTCAGTTTTTAAAATGTGGTAGTTCTGAAAAAAAATACTGAATATTGAAATGATTTAATGAAGCACTTGCAGGACATCTTATCTGTTCCATTTTTGTACCATCACATTTAATGCGAAGTGAATTTTTATATATAGCTCAGAATTCACTTCATAAAAACCCCATGAAGTGAATAATCAAGGATGAAGATGCAGTGAAACGATGTTATCCTCAAGAAGGGCTTTCAGTAGCTTTTCTGACATCTCTAAAATTTCAGAAGGATCGACTGATCCTTCATCTCACTGCTGGAAAATGAGAAAAGATGTGATGATGTGGAAAAGAACTTCCAGTTATGAAGTGAAGTGATGAGCAAATGTTGGTGTAAAATTAAATTAAGCATCATTAAGGAACTATAGACATAAGAGCCCTGGTCCACAGAAGTCAATGATTATACTCCCACTGAAATGGTGGGAGCAAGTTTTTCACTCTAACTTAATCTTTAAGCTTTTGAAAGACTTCATGAATAACTACTTCAAGTTCCTCCGTTTATCTGCAAGAAATAATTTAGTTGAGACTCTATTTTAGTTTCAAACTAATCTGATTGACTTAAATTTGCATAACTACTGCCAGAGCTAGGAGCAGGGTTTGGTGTTGACACTGCAATCCCTATAAAAGAGGAGAATGAAATGCCTGTGATATTCTTACTGAAATAAAACATTTTCCTTTATTTGTACTTTTCTGGCAAAACAAACGAAGCAAGACTCTTTGAAAAGATTTTATCTCAGCATGTAATTTGTTCCTTAGCTTTTTCTTCATGTTCACTACTCTTGGTTGTTTGCTTTCAGAATTAATTTTGATAAATCACCAATATATTACAATGAATAATCCAGGAGTGGCCAAAATAATAGACTAATATTTAGTCAGTCATTTGCTTTTTTAGCTTCAGTGATTCTAATGATTGGTAGTATAAATTTAGAGACAAAAATTCCCAGTACTCATTATACAGATAAATACAATGCCTCCTGGTTTGCAATTTATAGTAATACCACCTTTCTAGATGCTCTGAATATATTCTATACCTGGTATTTTAATGTCTAATATAGAAAACTGCAAATATTGTGTATACATTATTAATAGAATGTTGCCATTGGAAAGTGTTCAGAAATAAGTTTATATCTAAAAATATGCATTGTATGTTTTAGAAAATGAAATCCAGTGACTCAGCCTTATATCATGACTTTTTATTTTTGTCTTTTTCATATTCTGAGTACCACATTCAGGCTGGAACTGCAGGGTGTGTATATGTATCCTTGCTTCTCTCAGCTGGAAGGTTAATTTAGTCTTGACCCTGGGAGATAGTTTCACATGAAGGTGTTTGACCATGGCTTTAAAGGGAAACTCATGCAGCTTTTGTGTCCCACAACAATGGCACACTCCAAAATTGCTGAGTGCTGGCCATAAAAAGGGAGCCTTGAACTATGTTTTTCCTCTTATTCTAGTAGCCTCTGCTAAGTGACTTCTTGAGGCTTTACTCTTGAATGACTTTCCTTTCACAGTTGTGTTAGTTAATCATAGTCTTTTCTGTTCCCTGGTGTTAAGTGATTCTATGTAAATGATTAAAAAAGGACAACAGTAGTACATGTCTTATAAAATATGAATCATCTCCCCTTGTTGGAAAGAGCTTGAATATGTGAGGGATCATGAGTGTTGGAGGTGATGACCACTTTTGGCTTGAAAGGAACAGTCATTGGCAACTAGAGCCAGTTTTGAGTCACACTGTGAGCCAGGGAACACCTAAAACTGCCATACAAATAAACTGCTAAGCCTATTTCCAAGATTTCCTCAACAGCAAGTGAAGAGCAATTCCAAGAATTTCTGAAGAGTTAAATGGTAAAATAAAATAGAAGACAGAAATATAGGGGGATGGTGCATTGTTTGTGGAGTGATTTTATGTGAAACATCTGAAAGAATATTTGAAAAAATCTTTGGACAACCTTCCTCTGTCCTCAGAGATTTATATAGGATAATCAGAAAAAATAGAGTTTCTGCATGTTTGTTTATCTGTAAAACCTCTTCACACAAAAAGTAATGGTACCCTTTCATTGACACCATTCAAGTAGTAATATCCTTCTGGCTGTGTCATAGGGGTCATAGCAAGCTTTCAAGTACTACAGTAAGTATAGTATTTTTGACACTTTACATACAAATAAAGACAAATACATACCTATTAGTTGCAGAACAAGTCTCAACATCAATAAATTAAATTTTGTGGCTTTAAGTGCAGAGTTTGACCATTGTACCAAAAAACATAAAAGTTCTCAGAGATTAGTAATTTCTTCAGTCTTCTTAATAGTTTTGTAATTATGCAATTAATTTAATAAACTTCTCAATGCTATTCCACACATCACAAGTGTACATTAGGAGACAAAGAAATGAACAGGGTGATATACAAGAACTCCTCTCATAAGTTTAATCGTATGTTATTTATCATTCAGCAGATTAGCCTTGAGAGGTCACTGTTGCTCACACAGGACAGAAGAATCAATGCTAAGGTACTACTGAGAAAAACAGTTGTGTTAAGCAGTTTCTAGTAGGCTTTTTATTCTATAATCTATTCTTATGTTGACATGCAAAGATTCTTTCATAGGATGCAGTAGAAGACTGTGTGAAGTTGTTCTTAATGAAAATGTAAACTTTATTCTTCAAATCATTAATTAGCTATTATAAGAGATTTAGTACAAGATTATATGTATTCATTATAGAACTCTGATTAGATTGCTTCTTGTCATCATGTTTTATCACTAATGTGAAATACATTGCAGTGTTGATCCTTTTATTAAGCCAATATCTTACAAAGCTAAAGATCCAGCAAGTCATACTGGAAGTGAACTGTACCTCTTGATTTACTTCTTGAAGTTGATTTACTTCTTTGAGCTTTTAATATCAGTAGATAAAATACAAAGGCCAAAGAAATTTCCTGCTTAAGAGGGAAAGTGAACTGCATATTAAGTTTTTCATGCTACCAGCAAGACTTCTTGTTACCCAACCAATAGAATAACTGCATTGCAGAGGTATGAATCTTAGGAATTAGACTTGCAGAAAAGCTGCAGTCATCAACTACACTTTCTTTCAGGAGAAATTCCCTTTTCCATAACTGTGAGCTATTACAATGCCCGTTTTACTCTGACTGCATTCCCATTTGAACTCATGATAAAAGCAGGCTTTCAAAGCTATTGTAAACTGAGTTCTCTTTTTGCCTACTCATTTAAAAAAACAAGTAGAAGAATTTGTCTTACATCCAAAACCAAACCAACTGATTTGTTCTGTTCACATGTTGAATTACATTCAGGCAATAATGTGAAATTGTATTTCATCCATTTGCAATGGTATCTCTCTCAAACTCTATCATATCCTGTAAACTGGCTTTGATAGATTTGAGACTGAACAGTAGTCAACCTTGAGACATTCTGGTTAAACTGGTGGAATCACTTGCAGTAACAATTTTAGGATGAGCATGTCATGTATGAACATAGCCATATAGGATTAATTTGAAATTATTTTCATGCTAAGCCATCTCCAACACATTATTTCCTTTCAGCATTTTAAATCAGGGTAATACTGTACTTTTGGTATAAAGATTACTTTCTAACTTGCTTAGAGTAACAGTTAAAGCTCCAATCCTGTAAATATTTAAGTATATGCCTGATTTTATTCAGTAACAAAAGTCTCTTTTATACTCACTAACAGGTTAAAAGCATTTATGAGATTTGAGCCTTAGTTGGATTTCAGGAAATCTTTTTACATTCCTCCAAATACTTCAAGAAATCCTTTTACTGAGCAAACTGTGCCTGCAAGGCTACAAAGTGAACCCAAAATAAAAATAGAGATATCTGCACATTTCTCTAAGAAGGACATTTTTTTCCATTTAAGTTTCAAATGGAAGAGAGAAGGAAGGAGGAAAGTCATAGCAGCACCTGCAACACTGCCTGTGAAACCCATCAGCAGGGCAAAATGTGGTATGAACACGGCCATCAGCAGAGTTAACAAGAGAAATGAGCCCCTTACACTCAGAGCAAATAGTGGAAATCTGTAATTGGACAGGGAGCTTCTAGAAATACAAGCATAAAAAATTTCTGTGGCTGTAAAAAAGGGCAAAGGGTAAGAAAGAAGAGCCTTGGTTAAGAGACACACATTCAGCAAGGTTTGAAGAAATGATGGCAGGTTGTCAGTAATAACTTCCTTTGTCTCTTCACCCCAGGTCAAGAATGCAGTCAATGCAAAGGTTGTTTTCAAGACACAAGCAAAAAAGTGAGTCCAGTGCAGCATATGTTTAAATTCCCCTGGGTTTTTCATGTTACCTTCAAGTGTGGGAAGAAATATTTGCGAAGTGTAACTGAAAATGATCACCCCTACAGAGACCAAAAATTCCTCAAAGTCAATCGAGAGTCTGAATTTTGCCCAGGACCATCTCTGTATTTGTGTGAGACAGTAAGTCATCACTACAAGGATGATAATGAAATGGACCAAGGAGCAAAGCTGGCTGAGTTTGGAAACAATTTTGAGAGTCTTGATAAATACACAAGGCAGCAGTGTAACAAATGCAATTACAGACCAAGTTTTCTCAGTCACTGGTATGAATGGGAAACTATGTGACAGCAAGTTCCCACTAAAAACCAGATACAAAATACATGTCATGATCAGTTCCATCACTTGGGTCACATTGACAACTATTCCACCTAGTTTGGGAGACAGCTTTTTGCAGCAGGCATTTGCAATATCTTCGTACGTGTCTCTCACCCTTATGAGTTGCCCATCTTCATTTTCTTCATACAGGCAAGCAATTAGAATTTTGCCTGTGTAACAGCATAAGGCAGCAGCCAAGATAATAAGAAACAGACCACTGTATCCACTGTGGAGAAGAGCATACGGCAAACCTAGGACAAATATTCCCTGAAAAGGAAAAAGAGAAAGAAAAGATAGCACAAAATCCCTGAGGTGAAATGTTTACTAGAAGCCACGCTCCAAAACTTGCCCTCTGTTGAACATTGCTTTCACTTAGTTGTATGGTGGAAGTGCTGCTGCATTCAGCTAAGTAAGTAAAAATCATTAGAAATTAGTTTATTTAGGATAAATGAAATTATCAGCAAAAATAACTGCTCCTATTGATAGACAAGTAATGATATGCTAAGAAAAATAAAACATGGGTAGATGCTAATTTTTAGTTAATACTTAACACTGATGTGATCAGAATAAAATTTTAGAAGGTTCATTCAGTCAACATGCATATTAATGAAACAGGTTCAAGATCTGTAAAATTAAGCAACTGTACCATCATCTGTACAAGTTTCACTGAAATTAAAAATAGCACTGTAGATAGATACAGTAATGACAATTCTCTTCAGCCTGAAAACTGTTAGAAGACTTAATAGACCTCTGGAAAGAAAGTGGCATTACAGTCACATCAGAATTTGCTTGTGTTTTTCCTGCAGCTTCTGTACGCCTCATGCAGCCTTTGCTCTTGTTAAGTCTGTTGCTAAAGTGATTCTTCACACAGCTGAGATTTGAGACTGTGCAAACTTATTTACGTGTTTAAAAATAAATGTAAAACATATAGACATACTTTTCTCTGAGCAGTTTCTGGAAGGAATGGAATTATACTTCTTTTATCCAGTTAAAAAAACATGGCATTTTAGTTTTACAGAACACAGTGTACATTTCTTTTTCCTTATTTCTTCTCTATGTTTAAGGGCAAACAACACTTATATGTGGTTTAATTTCCATCAGCACAAAATTAACAAAACCCTTGAACACCAGTCATTCATAAAAATATGTAATTTAGTAAAGTAGCAAGGAAACAAACTACAATTCACTAGTTTTACAGAATTTTTTTTCTTGAATATTTCTTACAGCACAGATATATGAAATATGAGCCTGACAGAAGGACTTGATGCTTATCAAAAATGTCTAAACTCTATTTTTGACCAGACCTGAGCAACCCCATCTGCACAGCAAAACCACTGAATCCCCAACAGAAGCTGCCTCCTCACAGTAGGACCAACCCACTCTCCTTCTCTCGCTTCCTCAGTGGGTGGTACTGAGGGCTGACTGCCCCCAGGTGTCCAAGCAGAAGAGGTGAGTTTAGTGGTCTAAATCTTAATATCAGACCCTTCCATCCACAAATGTGGGCAGTGTTGCAGGCATGCTTTTGTTTTTGGTGTTTTCTATGGAGTCTCTCAGGTTTTATACCCAACAGGCAGTTTCTGTGAGGACAGCCTAGGACACCCAGCTCTACCAGGGTACCTGTCTCAGCTTTGTAGGGTTTATACCTAAGTACTCCATATCTAGGGTGTACAAGTACTCCCAGGCCTGATCAAAAAGGAGGGCTCTTAAGAGAGGCAATTTTTCAAGCACTAAATAGTCATCAGCATATTAAAAGTGTTTTCCTTTTCTTCCAGCCACAAAATAGCAGTCCTTCTCAGGCAGATGAGCATCAACTGGAGAGGGAAGATGAGAAATCCATAGATTAGAGCAGTATTTTTTCTCTAGTCAATGAGAAAAATGAAGTGCCTGTCTTATTAATGAATAGCATTGCCTATTTCACCAGGCTTCACTCTAGATGCAGATATCTTCAGCTTTCAGCTGAATCAGGCCTGGAAGGATCATATTAAATAGATGCTGCAGTACTTTCTGATTAAAAAGGTCTGTGCTTTTATGTAGTTAAACAGAAGTAGCTCTGTTGTTATTACTGATACAGCAACATATTGACAAAACCTTTTTTGGTTATTTTCAATAACTTCATTTACAGCAATAATTTTATTTAAGCCATGGGTGCCATTTCATTTGGGAGCTGGGGCATTTGACTAACATAGTTTGTGGTACTTCAGTCACCCAAATCTCTCTGCCCCAAGTGTAATACAGGTCTTGTCACCCAATTCACTTGCTAAGTAATTAGCATTTCTTTTGTATGTGAATTTCACAGAAGTGTTCAAAATTCTACAATTTCTGCCATCTAACAGTCTCCTTTTTTAAAAAGACAGATATCTGGCTGCATATAGGCTGCAGGTATCACACATGTAACCAGCTTTTGGTATCACACTATTTTTAATTGTGGCTTGGATTGGCTGGCAAGTTAGGTAGTTGCCTAAAGAACAAAATGTGTTTTCTTTCCTATGAAAACAATAATTGGAGAAGACTTACATAACAGATTGAGTGTAAAAGTATCACAAATAAGCCAAGTCTTTGAAAAAGTCAGGAAGATAAAAGCCAGAAAGTCATCTTCCATATTAACATAAGAATAATTATATTTCTCAGTACCTTGCAGTTTGTAGCAAGCTTATATCATTTTTTTCTATACTCACAGCATTATTATTTTGCCCCTTAACCTGCCTTTGGGAGTACAAATCATATCTGCAGACCCAAAGGGTCACTGTATAATTAAACCACAGGTAAGTGTCAGCACAGGCCTTACCCACACAGTGGCTTCTCCTCTCCTGAATTTAAGCTATTAAAGTTTATATGACTACCCTCAACCTAAAATAATGCATAAGTCTTTCAGGAACATTATCACTTTAGACAGACATTTACAGTCTTCCTCACAGGTGTCTGCTTTTCCATGTTTAAATGTTAGTTTAATCAGAGAAGCAGAATTCTAACCTCTAAAAGTTCCTTTCTCTTGTTCGTATCAAGTAATTTTATCTGGCACCTAATGCAGACCAGAAGATAACAGAGGTGGGGTATTTTTATCAGTTTGTCTTTTCTGAATTCAGACCTTATTAAACAAACCATTTTTGTTCTGTTGATATTCTTTCTTAAAATTGTGCATTGGCAATTGCCAATTTCAAGTCACATACATTGAGTTTAGGAATTCTAAACTGAACTTTTCTACAGAAACTCCAAGTTGTCCTTTCACCTGATGTCCTCAACATTTTTTGGTAAACAATAGCTGGTAAGATATGTGTAAGGAGCTTCAGGTTTTGGTGTCCTTCAGTTTTCAGTTAATAATAGAAGGCAAATATTGTGGACATAACTAGTTTTGCTGCTTTTTGGATACAGGTCATAGTTAGCAGAGATAAATGGGAGAAGTCTGAACATACCAATACAGTAAGTATTTATGTTGTGAAATGACTGTTTTTCCTGCAGTGACAGAAAAGGTTTTTCCATTTAAAACAAAACAACCATAACCCCCCCCCCAAACAAACACACAAACAAAAAAAAAAAATACCCAAACAACCCCAAGACTTCATGTATTAGCACATCATCAAATTTCTACAAAATATCCAAAATGTTAGTGAATGTCAAGGAATGAAAGACCCTTTTTCAGAGCTTTTGTTCATCCCTTTCCAAAAGCATCACTTTCTGTTAGGACCACTTCCTCAGTGTCATATAGTTTAAATAGATTTATTTCAAAGAAAAATGTATCTTTAATAAGCACTTATTTTGCTGTCAAGGTAATATAAATGTACAGACAAAGAGCTGTATTTTCCAGCTGAAAGCTGCTCAGCAATCTTAAAGTGACTTATCTGTGGAAAATTCCTCCAAAAAGAAATAATTTCATGGATCTTGCTGAAGGTGGCTTTTGTGCCTCTCTCATGAGGAATGAGTGTACAAAAAATGTAGAGAAGGTGTGTCAACATTTCACTGATAATTTGCTAGTGGATCAGGGACACAAGTAATTCCATTCCTTGATGAACCAGTTTTAAGACTTCTTAATCCCAGATAAAATGCTTAATTTCATAGGCTGTTTTAACCTGAAAAATGACACTTTGAAAAATAAAGAAGAATGAAAGGTAATTAATAAAGAACATCCAGTCAAGGTCAGAGTTGAGAAATGTCAAAAGTCAATGAAATAAGATGGAGTGAAAATCAATGCTAAAAAAAATGAAAGAAAAAGATTTTACCTTAAGGCTTAATCAGATAGAAAAAAATTAAGAAATAAAGAAGAATTTAACTGAAAATTATTCAGTTAGTATAGCTCTCTTATATGCAGAATACATGCTCATACACCAGACTGCTGAACTGGCTCTGATTGCCTTTCTAACCATCTGTAGCTACTCCACTGGAACAGTTCATTTAAGCCTAGCTATTTTCCCAACTATGTGTTTGATTCCCTGTGTGAACACAGGTCAGACACAGAAACTATACAGCAAAGCCTCCTTCATGGGATCTTCTTTAAAGACTAGGAATATATATTCAAGAACCCTGCTTTTCAGTACACTTTTCAAAAAATATTTAATTATGTTGTTCAGCATTTGCTGTCATTTAAAATAAACCTTCTTCTAGTTCCAAATCCCCTGCCATGGGTAGGGACACCTCCCAGTAGATCAGGTTGCTCAAAGTTCCATTCAAGCTGCTCTTGAATATTTCCAGGGAAGGGACATACATTCACACTGAATTAAAAACAATAGCAAATCCCTTCACCTCATGCCATGATAATATGTAGCGGGAGGAGCCATTCTTGTTCCTGAAGCTCGACGAGCTGCTGGTCTCTTCCAGGACTCCAGCCACCACACAGCGCTTCCAGGGTAGAAGTGTGGCGGGAAGAGCCTTTCTTGCTCTAGAGGCTCGATGAGCTGCTGGCCTCTCCATGCCTCGCACCAGAGTGAGCTGAGGTCTCCTCTATGGGTGTGTGTCCCACCTTTATTGGCCCTCTGGTAATAGGGGGCCTGCCCTAACCAGGCACAGGTGGACTCACACCCACTCTTTGGCAACTCGAGGCACCTGGTTTATCTTGTTTCTCTACATAATAGATCTACTTGCTAGTTAAACTCAATGGTCTTCTTCCTTTCTCAGCCACTACTGTGATCAGTGGTGATTTTGTATCTTCTTCTTATTGCACCCACTGCCAATTCTTCTACTACATATTCTCCTAACCATACTAGACACTCTGATAACAGATCCACACTGATTGTTACTTTTTTTTGATCTGTCAGGCAGTTGATGCATTTAAGATATATCCTGTTGTTGCACTAATTTCTAAATCAGAATGTTGTGTATTAATGTGTCAAAATTCTTTTTAAAAGTCTAAATATCCTAATCTATCACACACAGAGAATTATATCATTTGTGTTTAATAAGGGCTGTAAGTGTGTAAGAACTCTTTCTCCAAAACAGTAATGATTGACACTAACTACATTCCTAGCTTTCTATTCAGTATCAATTAAAATCTGTATTAACAATTACATTATTTTTCTCAGAATTATTGCCAGGTTTCTCCAGTCAGGATTAACATATAATAGTCATTGAATAAGAATTTTACCCATTCAGATATATGTATCTTTTATTAATCTTCCCAACTGCAAATTTGCTGGGTATTCTGATTCCAAAATATTAATAAGATACAATTAAAAATCCATTTTAAATAGTAACTGTAGAAATCAAATAGTTAATTAACCACGTCTAAGCTTGGAAAAAATAGGCACCTCAATGTATAACTCACACCTGACTTAAGATAGGACATTAGCAGAGCTGAGACAAATTTCCTTCCAGAGACACCTGTCTCTCTTGCTGGGTAAGAGAACACACAACGCAGTGTAAACACACAGCTTAGAAACTCTAAGAGTTAACTTTTAAATATCTTATGCAGAATAGCACGATGACCATACTGACAGATTACAAAAAGATCCACTGTTCTCCTGTGCTATAACATCCGCCTGATTGCTCCTCTTTTTCAGAATTAAGAACAATTTTAGAACTCCCTGCCCCTACTGCTAATGTAGGAAATCAATGTAGCAAAACTGAGTGAGAAATCTCAAGGAGAAAGGTGATCTGACATTAGAAAATCTCTAAGTTGGTTTTACCTACTCTCACATCCACATACTCAAAAGCACTGGAATTGTCAGATCACTTGCATCTAGTGAGGAAAAGGGATGCTGGTGGCTCAGTGCTCACGTCTCTGGGGTTTGTGTGATGTGGTAACAAATAGATTTGGGATTTACCTCAGGGGTGACTACTGGGACTGGTGCTGTCTGACAGAGGGGATGTCAGCAGGGAGATTGAGTGCACCCTCTGAAATTTTGCTGTTGACACCAAGCTGTGTGGCGTGGTCAACACGCTGGAGGGAAGGGAGGCCATCCAGAGGGACCTGGTGTGAGAGATGTGCCCATACAGACCTCATGAATTTCAATAAGGACAAGTGCAAGGTCCCGCATGTGGACTGGGGCAATTCCAAGCATAACTACAGGCTGAGACAGAGAATGGATTGAAAACAGCCCTTGGGGAAAGGTGTTGTGGGTGTTGGTTGATGAGCAGCTCAACATGAGCCCAGTAATATCTGCTTGCATCCCAGAAAGCCAACACTATCCAGGGATGCATGAAAAGAAACATGGCCAGCAGGTTGAGGTAGGGGATTCTACTCTTCTACTTTGCTCTCGTGAGATCATGCCTGGAGCACTGTGCCCAGTTCTGGAGCCCCAAACACAAGAAAGACATGGAAGTCTTGCAGCAAGTCCAGAGGAGGTCCACACAGATGACCAGAGGGCTGCAGCACATCTCCAATGAAAGAGTTGGGGTTGTTCAGCCTGGAGGAGAAGGCTTTGGGGTGATCTTAAGGCAGCCTTCCAGTATCTGAAGGGGCTGGTGAGGGACTTATAGGGACATAAAGGGAAAGGATGAGGGGGAACACTTTTAAACTGGAAAAAGGTAGATTTAGCATAGATATCAAAAAAAAATTAGGGTGAGGTTGGTGAGACACTGAAACAGGTTGCCCAGGGAAGCTGTGAATGCCCTCTCCCTGGAAGTGTTCAGGGCCAGGTTGGATGGGGCTTTGAGCAACCTGGTCTTGCAGGAGGTACCACTGCCCATGCAGGGAGGGCTGGAACTGGATGACCTTCAAGGTCCCTCCCAACCCAAACCATTCCAGGATTCTGTGCTCTTTTGGAGTGGATTCAGTTTTGGATCTTTTACCTCGTTATTTTGTCTCATCTCTCATAAACATCAGTCAAAATTCTGGAATTTCACAGTACTCTTGCTTTTTAATCTGCATGTTTTATAGTGTCCTCTACTTCATTCCCTTAACACTTATTTATAGGTCAGCTTTTCTACATCTCCACTTTAATGAAATCTCAAATATAATGCTCTGCAGTTGTAAAAAGAAAGGTATACCTTCCCTTTTAACTTGTTCTGCTGCTTCTCCTGGTGCTTTTAAACAAACAAAAACAGTCACATATATAGACACACATTTCCATTCATGCTTAATTTATATCACTACTAGTATTTCTGATGCAGATTTTTACACTAAACCAGCCTTTTTTTCCTAAGTCTAAAGAATTGTTTATTTACTATCTGAATCCCTGGAGGATGCATTTTTCTTTGTTCCTGTATCTCTTAGCTCCACTTCACAATTTAAAATTTACAATTATTACTCTTATCGTCCCTTTCTCTTTTTTTTTTTTTTTTTTTTGTCCTTTACATTTTATTTTACACATTCAGTTCATACCTGAAATAGTAGGGCTTTTATCTCATAAGTGTACTATTTCTTATTTGTGAGATGTGACTTCTGGACGTCTCATAAATTCTTATTAAACAACTTTCAAATTGCTTTCCCAATCTGCTGTCTGTATTTATTCTTCCTAATTAATTAGTTCTTATAATTTATTCCAGGTTTTTAAATTCACTCCTTTGAAGTACCAAGTATATGTATTACTGTCCTCTGTTTTCCCATAATGAATGTAATTAGATCCACTGATCTGTTCATCTTTATTCAACGTAATGAGGCTCAAAATAGAATTACCTTATGCTACATTCAATACCTTTTGTGTTAGATAATGATCATCTATCATTTTTAGAAACTTTAACAATGTTTTACTACCGACTGCAGACAACCTCCTCAAGTCTTTTAAACTGAAGTCACCAAGAACTGTACAACTTTTCTTTCCAGACAGTAGCTCTAACACAAATAATCATCTCTAACACAGACTGCCATCCTCACTTCTTTTACTGACTCTTTTTTTGTAAACGTTTTATCTATTTTTAAAATCCAGTCACATAAGCATCCCACCATGTATCTGCAATATCAGTTATATCCTATTTCTCCTCAGCAGTAAGAATTTCCAGTTCCCTAGCTGTCTACCCAGACTTCTGGCACTGCTCTACAGATGCTGGGAGAAGAATTCATCTGCTTTCCCACTTGCTTCACAGTTTGTTTATGGCTCAGATGAGTTTGAGTTAAAAAAATACTACATGATGCTATGTGGAAAATTTCAATGGCCTCTATGGCCTCTATGACCTTAGCAGCAGATCTGTCTCCCTTAATGTTGGTAAAAAATCTTCCTTTAACTTCAGGGATGGTTGAATTAGGCCCCAACAATCTCGTTTTTCCTGATTTGTCTTACTGTTTCTCTCTGCCAATTCCAGCCTGCTTTAGCTGCAGGGAGGAAAGTGGCTAAGATGTTTATGCTGTGATTAATGCCTGCAATCACCTTATATACTGAGAATCTTTAGAAGGGCTGTTCTGTCAATCCTTCAGATCCCATAAGCAGATGATAAGGCAGATAGACTGCCCAGGAGATGTTGTGATAAGATAAGCAAGTAAAGAAGTCACATGACCTACATTGGAAAATGAATGTGTCCATTTGACTGACAGAAGGCACTGATTTTGTTCTCCTTTTAGTGGCCAAATTTGTCTTAGGAATCTCCAAAAGATTAGGAAAGGGAACAGAGGAAAGGAAATGTCTCAACAAAATAAGGATTGCTCCCATTGACTGTGATAGATGATCCTATTGGCTTTGCCACTGGTTTAAATAGTTGTTCTAAAACTAAAATAATAGTGTGACAGGTGATCCTATTGGTTTTGCTGCTGGTTTAAATAGTTGTTCTAAAACTAAAATAATACGCTTGGTGTTTAATTCTGCATGCTTTGATGGAAAGTGTTACTTTGCATAAATTCAGAGCTGTCTGCAAAAATGCATTGAATCACACAGGTCTCCCAAGAAAATTACCTTTTCAGAAAATATATTATTTTTCTTGGTCCCAAAGGAGAAAGTAGGCTTTGGTAAAGTAATGAGGGCTTTTATTATGTATTATGTAGTGGAGAGGAAAAAAAAAAGATGAAAAAAGTAAGGCAGCTGAAACTAAAACAAACATTACTTTGGAAGTTAGTTGTGGTGAGCAACATGGACTCACTGGCTGCTCAACTATTTCTCATATTTTAGTTCAACATTGATTGTCAGACTTTCACCTGTACTCATGGCATTCAGTACAGAAATATGTGGGTGAGTTTCCATTAAAATGTGGTCAAAAGAGCTTGAAGCAAGGCCAAGAGGGGACTTCAGGAGTCTGGAAACAAAGTAAAGCTATGGGCAGCCAAATAACTTTATCTGAGTGTGCACTGGCATAACAAAAAGAAGGGTTAAAGTGCATAGAAAGTTCAGACTCAGGCTGGGAGAAAGCATTTGGCTTGCTAGGAGTTTTTCTTGAATGCTGCCTATCTGGGAAAAGCCACAGTTCTTGTTACTTTTAACAAGTAAGGCTGGAGAGGAAATGAAGAAACAAACCCCTGCTACAAAGAACTTTGCCCCGTAACAAACCTTGTGCCCCTCTGAGAGGTGGAAAGGCAGCAAGGTTACATCTTCTGGAAGTTGGGTTATACTTTCTGAGAGATGGCATAGAATTTTTCATGACTGCATACAGAACAAATGGTGACTGAATCCTCCCTTGGTTAATATTACCCTGTTTTTTCCTCAGCACAGACCCAATAACCAATTTTAGGTGGACGCTTACTCAAACTATAATGACTCCCAGAGCTTGGTGTATAAAGAGGAAATTTGTCTTACAGCGCTGCCTGGAGAGAACATAGTTAATGGTCTGGGTGAAGGACATAAATAGTGATATACTACTATTTTTGTCTCTAGGAATCAATAAACGTATATGGAGTATCATAGTATATTCCTCTGGAATATGTGAGAAAAGATGCTGTCTTACAAGCAGGCTGGGTATAGACAACAAACTTCCACTACTTTTCCTCTCTTAACCTCAGTTAAACTCCAGTGGCATCCCTGGAGGAGTCAACCTTTAGGATAAGCCAAGCAGCAACTGATTTCACTGCTGATATTTCATCGTGCACAGACACAGATGAAGTTGAGACTGAAAATGAATTCCCATAATGGAGGTAGGTGTCTCTTATAATGACATGAAAGATCACATCATTCTTAAAATTCAACGAAGTAGAAAAATTTCCTTCTTAAAATTCAACAAAGAAGAATAACTCCTCTAATTTCAAGTAGATTAGACAAACATTCCCAAATATATATACTTAATAATAAAAACTAAAGATCAGAAAAGAAATAGAACTGAGTTTTCTGGAATGCCCTCAGCATTAAGTATAAACCCAAAGTTTTTTCAGCACTCTATTTTTACATTTATTTTTTAATATAGTTATGCATTGTGAAACCAGGCATATGGCATATAAAATGTTTGCTGCAGATGTCTATATGAGGTCTCTAGATGTAAAATACTTGATGCATTCCTACTGGAGAAGCTATTTCTCACTCTGATTTTACAGGCTGTGGGAGTGGTTCTTGACCTCTACTGGCCCATGAACAAAAGTACAGGAGTTATAAAGTCATATTGCTCTTCTGTGGTGCTTTTTCTCTTTCTACTTTCCTCTTAAAAAAAAAATAAAATATTTTCTTGGTCTGCAGCAGCACTGTCAAGACGTGGAGACAACACACTGTCTGGAAAAAACAGCTGATGATCTCTGGATGAAAAAACCAGGCACCTTGATTATTTTTGACCTTTGGCAAAGACCCCAGGTTTATTTTTAACTTTGAGACAAAAATACTGTATGTGTGGATAGAGATAAAACCACTTCCTTCATTCTTAAAACAAAGATGCTTAAGTAATTGCTGTAAAAGTTTAAAAAAACAGTTTAATATCTTTTTCTTAACCTGAATCATTCTGACAGTGCAGGGAAAACTTCTCAGCTTTATTTGATCTCTCTTTTGTTCATATTTCAGTGTTAAGAACTGTAGCAATTTCATATTTGAGAATTTTAAGACTGTTTAATTTCTGTTCCTTTCTCCTAAATAACTTTCATTTCTCACATTAAAATTTTTAGACAAAATTGTAATTTCTTTATGAGGTGAAATTGAGTGATTTTAGGTGAAAACTGAGTGACTATTACTAAAGTATAAAGTTATACTTTTTAAAACTTTCTTTGGCACCCAAAGAAAAGAAAACCTCTTAGGATCTATGAATTGAATTAATTTCACATATCATTTTCTGTGTAAAGGAGACTTTTAGTGAATAAGAACACATAGCAGAGAAGACATACCTGACAAATCTACCTTGCTTTTTTGCACACTTGTTAAGAATGAGATTCGTACCTTCATCTACCTAAATGCAGCAAAAAGTAAAGCTATTCTGCTAGCTCTGGAAAGGATGGATAGAAATCAAGGTCACCATTCATTCCAGAAGTGTAAGGGAGTTATTTTAGGATTTGTGAATCTCCATCAGAGGTGCTTGTTTCTCTGTGTCATTGACAGAGTGAAATTAATTCCTTTTTGAAGGCCATGAAACCATGAGGTGCCCAGGAAGAGCAAAGGAAGAGCAGGAAGCTGGATCATGAGGGAACACGACTGCACCAGGGGAGGCAGGGACAGAGGGAAAAAGGTGTCATTAGGTAAACTGAAGAACTCTAGGACATAAAATACAAGAGAGGGCTAATGGCAAAGTATGAATTATGCAGCTGATTATCATTTTTTATTAGGAAAGGAAATCTTCAGGGGTGGACTGTCAGTTTCTCACAATTTAGGAGATAGCAAAGAGTATCTGAAATCCCACCCAAGCAGCAGAAGGAAGCTACAGTTTTGTTCAGGTACTTTATTTTTAGCTTGAGATAAGAACAATAAAAAGTACAAAAGGAAGAGCTCAGAGCAGCTGGCTTCCCAGGAAAAGTCAAACAAGTCAGCAGGCAAGCAAAAGCAACAAGAGCAAGAGTGGAGAACTCATTTTAAACTCCAGGTATCAATTAAGGCTTCAGAGAAGATCATTAATTCCCTTAAGAGAAGGTGGCTGGGAAGATGTCATTTGGAGTTGCAGAAATCATGCAAACAGCAAAACAAAAGAATGGTTTTAAAATGTAGTGAGAGAGATCTCAGTGCCAAGTTATGATATAAACAGTAAAATGGCAGAATTAACAGTCATCATAAAAGAAAAACCTACTAATAAATATATGTATCTTTATTATAAAGGAAAAATAATATAACTTCCATCAAATAATTCTTATACCCATATTCACATTAATGCAGACTTTGGTAGAACTACTCATAATTTCTGAAATATCAGAGTTAGTTTTAAACAATCAAACTATTATGCATTAAAAAAAAATAAAAATTACTCTATTTATCAAGGAGGAAATAACCTGAATCAAACATGTTCCTAGAAGGAAAAACTGAGCAAAAAAAAACTATCATAAAGGAAATATGCATGTACAGTGAAGCTGAAGCTACCATTACTACTGTAACATAAAAGAGCCAAAACTGTTTGCTCTAGGGACTTATGAAACTGCCCGTGCCCTTGTTTGTGTCAATACAAGAAATGGACAAGGGGAAATTGAAATGGATATCAGAGTATGTATGTGTATGAATAAAAGTCCTTACTTTGACACATATATTTACACTTTTGAGAAGTAAATATTAAATTTGACTTTTTTTTTTTTTTTTCTTCTAGCTATTTAGTGTACACTGTATTGTACACATGGCAAAACTGGCCACTGGCCAAGAATCCAGAGGAACATTACTTTCCAAGAAGTGTGAGTGGGGAGAAAAGGGAGAATAGATGCAAATAGACTCAATTTTTTGCATTTAGCTTCAGGGGCAAAACATTCCATACAGTTTACTGTGCTAAAACGAAGTTATAAATATAATCTTCAGTGTGTGTAATCAGTGTTTAGGGCTTTTTTGTTTCCTCATATAGCTCCATTTGCTCATTCAGACAGAGCTTGTGCCATTTCACTGAGTCTGCTGCTGTCAAGAATTATATACTGTGAAGTAAACTGTAAATTAACCTTCTATGAATTGAGTAGAAGAACTTCACCATTTGAAAAGTCTAAAACAGAAACATTGCTACTTGTGATTCTATCAGTACATTACAATAATTCAGGTGTCAGCATTACACACCTGAGATGTTGAACTTGTCAACCTTTACTCCTTGTTGAACCATTAGGCTCAACCTTTTTTTTTCTAAAAAGAAAAAAAAAATCTCCCTTCTGAAAATTTGCAAATGGAAGTGATGGAAGTTTATAAAAGACAGGAAAGAGATTCTATCTAATAAAATGTTTTATTTCTGTTGCCTATCATTATGTTCTTGTTTTGGGAGGAATATTACCTTTGGAGAAGTTACATGTCTTAATATGGTTTATTAAAGCAAATTTGCTGAAGTTACACATCTCATAAGGTTAAGAATAGGTACAGAAAGAACATTTTTGAGATTATTTTCTTCAGCAGCATGTGCACAAGTGAGTGACACAAGTACACTAAGGATGTCAGCCACAAAAGGCTGGTAAATAATTATAATAGGTAATCTGGGGTTTGTTTTGAAGGGTCCAATATAGTATCACAACAACACAGTAAACAGTTGCAACAGATATAGAAATTCAAAGTTGCCTAATAGTAGCATTTTTAAACACCATGTGACCTTCCATGAATTAAAAAAGGAGACATCTGTTTCCATTCAGCTTGTTAAAAAAGCTCTCAGGGATTGATAAAACTAAAAAAACCATGGTAGATTATTTTGAGTTTAGTGTAGCAGGAAAGTACATCAGCTCTTCCCTTCACCTGAGGGAGCCAGAGATCCTTGTTCTGCAACGAGTCATGGTGCATTGGGTTCTCCTTTGGAATACAGTGAGCACTGCTTACACTTACTGTGAGCAGCTTACTCTTACTCACTCACACTTACTCACAGTGAGCAGCTGACACTTAACTTCATCCTGTTTAGGAGCATTTTGTCACGGTTTAACACTGGCCTGGCAATTAAACCAAGTAACAGATGCTCTCTATTAATCTCTCTCTCCTCCTTGATAAAGAAAGGAGAGAGAATAAGGGATAGAGACTTATGGGTTGGAAACTAAACTACACAGCTTTAATGAAACAGTAATGATAAATAGGAAAAATTACTAAATATATACAAATATACAGGAAAATGGAAACCACATTCCTCCCCCCTCTCCCCCAGTAACTCTCACGTCACCACCGAGGCTGCAGGGCAGCCCTGGGAAAGTCCAGGCTGGACTCCTGGAGTCGGCAGCAGTCGGGAACTGGAGGCAGGAACACACAGATATGGGCTGGCACGGATCAGAACCACAGGCAGGGGAACAGGCGGAATCCTCCCAGGATGCCGGGTGAAGGAAGGGAAGCAGGAAAGGCAGGAAGGGCAGGCAGCTGGAAGCTGGAAGCAGGAAATCATGGCTTGGCCCTCATGATCCCTCAAATTTATACTGAGTATGATGTATATGGGATGGAATACTCTGCTTGGTCAATTCTGGCATCTCTCTTGTCTATTCCTCCCCAAAGCAGGGCTGCAGGTGGGACCTCTTTATCCTCCTGGATGGTAAAATGTTCTCATCAGAGCTGAGCAGTGTCCTTGGCTCTGCACACCAGTCTCTAGCAGTAACTATAAAAATCAAGTGTTATCAGTCCTAGAAGGACACACTGAGAAACTTGCTGTTAATTTCAGCAAGTGCAACTACTTACAAGAGACTTAGCTAAAAGCAAAAGTACAAAACAGAAAATCACCTTTTTACTGTCCCAAACAAGGACACATTTACTACTTCAAAAGGTATAATTTTCATAATGTTACTATCAATTTATCTTTGACATCATGGTTCTGTCATTCTGTTTCTTGACCATATAAATTTTTAAGATAGAATGCACATTTTTATGACAGAATATTCTAAAGATACTCTTACCACATTTGCTTGCTGATTTGTCTTGTACTCAGTCCCTACAGTGGGTCTCAGTAGTAAGAAGAGTATATTCTATACAGAAAAAGGAGAGGAAATTGGATAAAATGTAAAGCTGACCTAATCACAGGCTGTATTTAAGCAATCAATATTTTGCAGAGTTTCAGTGAAATAGAAAACATTTTGAGTCTCACTTTAATTTTTTTTTCATTATTAGATTACCTGGAAATCCTTGAGCACAATCCCATTGTGATTGGCACTGTGCAAAGAACAAAAGAAAGGTGGTCTCTTCTCCAAAGAATTTAAAATCTAGGGCCAATGTGACAGAAAACAAAGAAAGGCAGACAGGGAAACAGTATGGAGCTGTGAGTCAAAAGAGTAAATGGTAGTTCAGTGTAACTTGTAACTGAAATTCTCAGCAAAAGGACATTTCTAAGAGGATTAGAGGAGTACAAATAAGTATCTTCATAGAAGTTCATGAGAATGCTTGTTTAAATATTTAACAACTTGATGATGGTAACTGGAAGAACCGAGATTGGAGTCAACAGATGTAGAAAGATAAATAGACTGTTAAAGAAGAGTTGCTTACATTTCATTTGATGGTTGAGGTGCTTGCAAGAGCCGGTGGACTCAGGGGACATGTAACTGCATCAGCATTTCCAGGTGGTTGTACATGGGACAAAATTGGCAATGTCAGGGAAGGGTGTGCTACTGTGACCCAGATGGAGAATTATTAGTGCTCACATAACAGTTACAGTCAGTCTTCTGAATAAGTAAATCAGATTGTGTATTAGTGATGTTCCTCAAGGGCCATTACTGGGACAGGTGCTGTTTAACATCTTTGTTGGTGACATGGACAGTGGAATTGAGTCCACCTTCTACAAACTTGCTAGCAACACCAGGCTGTGTGGTATGGTTGTCATGCTGGAGGGAAGGGAGGCCATCCAGAGGGACCTTGACAGGCATGAGAGGTGGGCCCATACAAACCTCATGAATTTCAATAAGGACAAGTGCAAGGTCCTGCATGTAGTTCAGGGCAATTCCAAACAGAAATACAGTCTGGGACAGAGAACAGCCCTTAGGAAAAGGTCTTGTGGGTGTTGGTTAATAAGAAGCTGAACATGAGCCTAGAAAGCCAGCACTCTCCAGGGATTCATCAAAAGAAGCATGGCCAGCAGGTCAAGGGAGGAGATTCTCCCTCTCTACTCCACTTTGGTGAGACCCTGCCTAGAGCAACATGTCTGCTTCTGGAGACCTCAACACAAGAAGAACATGGAGCCTTTAGAGAGAGTCCAGAGGGCCACAAAGATGATAAGAGGGCAGCCCTGGGAGACCAAGTGTGATGGAGGTGATGACCTCAAGAAGGAAAGCAGAAAGCAGGTGTTCAGGAGAGATGCATTTGCCATGTGTCTGGGTATGGGCAACAGCGTAGAGCAGGGGAAACTGGTCATGACCCTTTGTAGTAATTCACTTGACCTCCTTATGAAAAATCCCTGCAATGAAAAACACAACCACTGTAGAGTGTGTGTAATTGTAGCTATCTACCTACCAATTTTTAGCCATTAACACCCCCAGAATCAGCCATCTCCTTGCTGGCTTGAGGGTTTCCTAATGATGAAACGGAACAAAAAGTGGGCTGGGAGGCAGAGGCATGATGTTGAGGTTTCTAAAATGTTACTCACATGTACTATTTGTTTTAGATCTGCCATAGAAGAAATGGAAACCAACACACACATCTTACAAATATATGTAAATTTGCAAGTAAATCATACCTCTGTTACTCAGCAAGTTGTCTATTAAGGGTTAGCAACACCATTGATAATTGTTGGCCTTTGAAGAATGCCAGGGTTTAAAGCTCTTTGGTGGAGGTGTTCTTTCACTTCATTCATGTAATTGTACTTAAACTGAGAACTAAACCAGCAGAATTACTGATTTTCTATGGGTGACTTGCCAGGAAGCTAAATTTGGCATTATCCCAAAGCAATTCATAAACTCTAATTAAAATGAAGGTTCCTGTTATCACTTTCTAGAAAGCAACCTTGTAAAAGGAGCTGATCTAGTCCTCCCAGCTCCTCCACACACTGGGAATTAGGTGCCTGTTCCCAGCTCTACTCTATCAGATCTAGTGGGAACTTTCTCTTCCACTGTGGGGCAGGAGAAGGGAAGGAGCAGGAGGGTCTTAGTATGTGACCAGGTTTGCCTTTGAGACCAAAATCTTTGTTCTTTACTGGCAAGTGAGTTAGATAGGTGGTTAAAAAGCAACGCCCAAGTACCCCGCTGTGTCAGTGCACTTCTACTCTTCTCTGTCCTAAAACACACACTAATAGTGACAGAACTGCCATTTCGCAGAATCACAGAATGTTTTAGGTTGGCAGAAACCTTCAAGATCATCCAGTTCAACCGTTGGCCAACAGACTGAGTTCACCACTAAACCATGTCCCTAAGGACATGGTCCAGATGTCTTTTAAATGCCTCCAGGGATTGTGACTCCACCACTGCCCTGGGCAGGACATTCCAATGCCTGACAACCCTCTCAGTGAAAAAATGTTTCCTAATATCCACCCTAAACCTCCCCTGGTGTAGCTTCCATCCATTCCCTCTGGTCCTGTCACAGTCCACTAAGGAGCAGAGGCTGTTTCCCTCCTCACTCCAACCTCCCTTGAGGCAGCTGAACAGAGCTTCAAGGTCTGCCCTGGGCCTCCTCCTCTTCTCCATACTGAACAGCCCCAGCTCCCTCAGCCGCTCCTCACAGGACTTGTGTTCCAGGTGCCATTTCACACAGGAATGCAGCAGACAGGGTAAGTACCAGCAAGATTAACGCTTTGCTCCACTCCTGGTACCCAGAGCCCATGCCCAGATGCTGGCAAGCTGGGGGCTGCGGTGCCTCTGTGAGGAAGGACCGGGGCTGCCCCATGCAGGACACAACCGGTTCCAGATGGATCCAGGCTGCACGGCTGGGGCCCACAGACAACATGGCGGCCCCCGAGGGAAAGGTGCAGTGAGTGAATGCCACAGACAGAGAGGGAAGGGGTCCCTAAAGGAGTATGGACTGAAGGAGTGGAGCTGAGCATGGGAAAGGAATGAAGAAGGATATTACTTTAATGTTTGTTGTTTGGGCCAAGCGCTGCCACTCTGGCATGTGCTTACTGACTTGTTCATTTGTCCTTTTACATGTATGAAGTTTCATCAACCGGCTACCTCATGCAGGTAGACTAAGACCTCACACCTATGAAGTAATTGTTCTAAAAGATTAATAGTAGTAGATTTTCCATATGAAAAGATTTTCAAACTTCCGTGACGTGAATGACCAACAAAAAGCCTCTACTTACAAGAAAGAGGCACTTACAAATTATACAAGGTTTTCCTGACCAGAATGTGACAAATATCACATTGGGGTTGCTATCAGCCCCAGGATAAATATAGTATACATTGCAGTGACTTAGCTAAATAAAAATAACTTGCAAGTTAATTTGGTAGTTTTGAAATTTAGATTCTGATATATAAACAGATTTGAAAAGTAGTAGCCTAGAAAAGTTTCAGCTAAAGTTGTTGGAAATGATAGATAATTGATGTTGCGAAAAGTCAAGCGTCAAATAAATACTCGCTCAAAATGTAATGTTATAATTTGAAGTTCTGAATAGAATTATTCAGATTTCATTAAGCACAGCAGCACTTCTGGCTGGTTTTACCAAAAGGATGTAATATTAGATACCTATGTCAGTAAAGCTCTGGTAAAAATCAGTTCAAGATATAAAATAAATGCATTGGTTAAGACTAAATATTTTAAAATATACTTCTTACACTCAGTGCAATTGAGATACTTAGTTTTAAGGCTGAGATTGCTTGTTAAATTCCATATTTGTGTTGATGTTATACTTTAGAAAAGTTTCCCTGTCATCTGCTATGATATAATTCTCATATGATAATTAGCTTAACACATCAACATCATAAATTGTAGACCATTGTATATCAATCATAGCCAAACTATTGAGACCATTAGAGTAATTTATGAAGGAGAGTGAACCACTTTCTGTAGTTGTCTTGCAACTATTAGGAAATGAAATTTTGGGCCCATGGTGTGGGCAAGCATAATCTAAGGACTAGTTAATTTCTAAAGATCTAGAAGACTGCAAGAATTGCAGTACTTTGATCCATGTACTTGTTTCTAGGATGCTTCAAGAGCTAGTATAGTGCTTTCTGAACCAGTTGTTCTCATGCTGAGGTCTTTCTATGTTCAGAGAATAAATTGTAGGGTAGTTTATATTATATCATAGCTCCTACTTCCTGTCAAATCTGACACAGAGGGACTATGGAAAACTCCTAACATTCTCATAACAGTTGCAGTAGCATATATGGATATAAATACATTCAATGCTCCCTCTGACTGTTCATTGCCCAGATGATGTGACAACATAAAATGCAAAACCTGCAAATCAGAAACCTAAATCCCATGAGAACTATCCAAATCCTTCTTGAAACAAAGAACAATTTTAGATAAGCTATCTCCCTGTGTTTAGGAGTCCTGGTTTCATAGTATTTTTAGTGTCTGCTACTGAACAAGGAAAAAGTACACTAACCAAGTGCATTCTCTAATGATATTTACAGGACTGGCAGCTAGTTAACTCGGGCAACATATTTTTTAAAAAGAGCTTTTGTGATATAGAGTTGAGAATTAAGAATATATATCCTGTATATAATCTTCATTGTACTATCTGAATTTGTGCACAAAGCCTAAAAAATCTAACGCAGAGTCAGAGCTTAACCAAAAGGTTATATGGTGTCGTGATGTATATCCATAACATTTTGCTTTCCCTCAAGAGAAAGCCAAGACACAAACATTAGTTATAGAGTCATCCTCCCTTAAATACATCTTTTATCAATTGCCTGGCATTATGGTGACATCCTATAAAAAGAAAAACAGATCTGAGTTTGTATGACTCTCAACAGGCTCTAGGCTTTTTGGGGGGTCTCCAATTGTGGCTATATGGTTTTGTGGTTGCAACCTATAAAAAATAAATCTGGCCAGCACTGCAGGTACATTTCAACTAAAATCATATTAACTAGCATTCTTATGTGCACCACAATAGTCCTACAGTTTCAGAATTTTGCTTTGTGCTGTCATTTTTTGACTATTTCAAAAAACTTGCAATTACTTGCTGAAAACTTAAAGAACTTTCTGGTCCTAGACTAGATATCAGCATTGGGCATCTCCCTTTAGTTCACATTACCAGCTTTTGATATGACACGCAGCAGTTTGTTTCCCTCAGTCATCTGTAATTTAGTTCAGATGTATAATTTAAGGAACTTACTGCTCTGGGCACCAGAAAGGATTGACCCTTGTTCTCAAGTCTGGAAAACACATACTTAAGATCCAGTACTGCATTTAAGATCTAAGGGGTTCTTTAGTTAAATGTGACTGAACTATTACTATTTACAGCTGAGGATGAGAAGATTTGTGTTATGGTCCATCTAACAACCTAATGGAGAAAACATTTATCTTTCTAAGCACAAAGGCATTTACATATTTATATTTAGAAAACGCTTACATATGGTGTAAGTAAAGCTTAATGGCAGGGGTGCTTAGACAACTTAAAAGATGTTTGCCTTCATATATTTAGGGGCATGTTTTCTATTTCTGTTTCTCAGCACCACTGCTTTCTGCTTAAGCCTTTGGGAGTTGTTGATACTCAGTTATCACCCTAAAGATTCAGTCTGTATTAGGGAGATGAATGCTGGTACCTCAGAGGAAATATCATAGAAAACTAAATATTAACTATGAGATAGTCTCAAATGAATCTTTTAGAGTTACATAAATAAAAATGAGCCAAATTAGAACCCAACATGGAAATGTATCTACAATGGCACACCGTGAAGGATATACAGATACAGACTTTCATTTTTGAAGATGGTGATCATTGAAGTGCTGAGTCTTTTCTAAACTAATGCACAAAATAGAAACATAGAGACAAGATGTAAATATACTGATCATATTTATGGTGACTATGGGAATAATTATTAATTTAATATTTACTCTATTTTAAATAATTATTACTAATGGTATTGGCATTATTGCTATTCCTAGAAGCACTTACAATAGGCAAGGACCCTGTTGTGTCAGTGTGATCATGGAACACACAAAATTGCCTCTACCACAGGTATTTCTAACATTTGTACAACCTAATAGCTGCAAAAGACAGGAGGAAAAAGATGGCTACATTATATATCAGGTGCATTGAATGAAAAAAAAACCTTCAGTATCCTTTGATACATGGTTTACCAAAAGTCCAGGGAAGAATTACGCACTTAGTTTACACTGTATTTTAAAGATTATACAAGCATCCAAATAGTGATAACACTTTGGAGCTTCCTGGTAAAGTGGCTTATTATTTTTACACTGTTGAACTTGCTTGTGCTCCTGAAACCTAAATGGAGGTAGACTCACAATTGTCTAAATTACAGTTATGCAGAGATTCATATAATTTCACTCCTTGATGCTACTTCACTTCTTCCCTTTCCTTCTATTGTGTTTTCTCTGTTCTTTGCTGTCTTTTATCCCTTCATGATACTATAGGCTGACTGCCTTTTTCTTTTGCTTTGGCTTCCTCTTTCTTGGACAAACATTATCCATAATGTTTACAACAATCCTCCTACACGTGCCTGGCAAATACATAGACATTATTGTGCTTTGTTTCTACTGTGAAATGCTGTACCATTAGAATTTAACTACCTTCTTCCTTATGACTGTTACTTGGCTTAGCTACCAACCACTACTGTACAAGTAAGTACAAAATTTTTAAATCTTGTACTGCTATATACAAACAAATGCAACTTGCATCACTCTGCCAGATGATGCTGTTCATTTTCCCTTTTGAATAAATTCAGCTTTGTGGTCTCTGTCCTTACCTAGATTAACTGGATACAGGTTTTCATTTGCCTGTGCAAATGTGTTGGAATACAAAATGTGTTTCCCTGGAAACTTTAAATGTCTGAGCAATCATTTACATATACAATATAATCACCAAAAGTGCATCTTTTTTCCAGCTGAAATTAAACCCCAAAATCTCTACCCATTCATTTGAAAATATTTTATTTAAAAAAATGTAACAAAGCCACTGTATTTAATTTCAGAGACGAAAGAATTCATCATTCCTATAATAAATCTGGATTTTGAAATAATTTCCCTTTTAGACTAACTATATTCACTGGAATAACTATTTAGAACACTTTGGAATGAAGCTGAAATATATACCTATAATTGCCATGAAAAACCTTTCTGCCTTTTCCTCTGGGTAGGGCAAAAACAACTGTTATTTTAGCACCGTTCAAGAATTCTAATTCTAGAAAGGCTGGAAGACACTATCATCTACTTCCAATCTCCCTGCCAATGGCAGCCACATCTTCCATAAGACCAGGTTGCTCAAAGCCCCATCCAACCTGGCCTTGAACTCTTCCAGGGAGGGGTCATTCACAGCTTCCCTGGGCAACCTCTTTCAGTGTCTCACCACCCTCACACTAAAGAATTTGTGATGTCTAACCTAAATCTACTCTCAGTTTGAAACCATTCCTTCTCATGCTATCACTGCTTGCCCTTGTACCAAGACTCTCCTCAGCTTTCCTGCAGGCCACTTCAGTTTCTGGAAGGCTGGTATAAGGTCCCCCCAGAGCCTCTAGGCTGAACAACCCCAAATATCTCAGCCTCTCCTCATAAGAGAGGTGCTCCAGCCTTCTGATTATCTTCGTGTCCCTCCTCTGGACTCACTACAAGAGCTCCATGTCCTTCTTGTGCTGGGGGCTGCAGAGCTGGGCACAGTGCTCCAGATGGGGGTCTCACAAGAGCAGAGTAGAGGGGAAGAATCACCTCCCTTGACCTGTTGGCTGTGTTTCTTTTGATGCAGCCCAGGATATGGTTGGCTTTCTGGGCTGCAAGCACACATGTTGGGCTCTTTCACGACTTCTCAGATATTGGACAGAGGCTAAGCAAATTCATCTACAGGTTCCCTCAGGTCCTGTGGGTGAATCTCATCAGGTCCCATAGACCTGTGCACCTTCAGATTCCTTAGATGGTCACAAGCCTCATCATTCTGTTCACAACTCTTTCTCTTCAAAGCTATAAATAAAAATTTCTTGAAACATTATTTATTACTGACAGATGCTCCTTTAATACTCTCTCCTGTCTCTTCCTTTCATAGCTTTCCTTTTCCTTTTCTCTTCTCTCTACCCTTGTTCCTAAACCAAATATCAAGGTATTGGGAATATATACACACAGGCATATGTGGATTCACATATGTGCTCACATATGCACACAGTATCACAATATGTCATAGGGACACTTCAGCTGAACTCTTAAGAAAATTGCAGCTCCCAGGCTTTGCCATCCTCAGCCTTCCTTAGGGGAAAGCTCAATACAGCTGTAGCCAGCTGCTCTTTCAGCTCTGATTTCTAAAATATTTGTCTGAATGAGATCCAACAGCAATATAGCTACACTCAGCATCCTGAGAGTTTTGACTACAACCATAACTACAGTTCTGATTGGATAATTTAGCTGAAATTCATCCTGTTTATAAAGAAACACTGTATGGTTGATATTGTTTTTACACCGTGCTCTCTGTCTGTTTTTTGACTGGAAGCTCTAATATTAATAATTAATAGCAATTGTGTACATGATGACATTCAGGAATTTTTAAGCACTTCCGTGTGTTTACAGAAGCATCGTTACTTTTGTATTTCAGAAAAGAAAACAATGAGTAAGAGAGAATGTGATTTGCCAAGAGGTCATACAGCAAATATTGACAAAATTATCTTGGCGTTGGTGAATTCAAAGGCAAAAAATCAGAGACAGCAATAAGGTCTAATCCCAGGCTCTTGTCCTGACTAGATGCTGCTCAAGGGGACTGAAGATGAAATGTGTTACTAGAATGTAGCTTGGGTATTTTAGGACTTCACACTTTTGTTCACAGCTGAAATTCTGCTGTGCCCTAGATGTTACTGAATTGGCTCTCGGGGGGTGGTGCTCATGTTACCCCTGCTGTTAGCAGGGTTAGCAATATGTCCTTCTCCTCCTTTGCAGAGCTGAGGGATGAACTGGATACATAAACACATGTTCAGCAGCATAATCAGAGACTTGTGTGAAACTCAAAGGACTATTTTTCTATAATTAAAGTGCCATAAAAAGTGTTTAAGTAACAGTTACAGGGAATAGATGTGTCTGTGAATACTGCTTTCTTCTTACAATGTCAGACAGACAGTTAGTGGTAATGATAGAATTATGTAAGGAAATGAATCATAAAAAGTGAGAAAAAGAAAGTGAAACGTTTAATACTAAATTTAAGGACTCTGACACTCAAATTCTACACAATGCTGGGAGCAAATACTTTCAGTCTTTTCAACTTGAATATTTTCTTTAACGTTGACAAGTATTATTACACTTTTTGTGCTTCATGCACCCATTTATAACTAGTCTAACTTGTATGTCAGTAAAATTATGTCTGACATCAGTCTGGCTCCTTACTGCCCTCTTTTTATTAGATGTTTACCTCATATTTCTATCACACATCTCTTTCACTGTATTAAAATATACTTATTACAGATAATGTCTGTACTTCCAAAACAGGTGCAATCACCACGTTTTAATTTTCACCTAGTTTAAATATTTTTTAAACTTTAGCTAAATCTCTCTCTTTTTTTTTTCCACTTTCATACGTCTGTTTTTTCCCTGATTTTTTTTCAGAGTGCTAACGCTATGCAGAAAGATTGAAATACATTAGTGATAAATTCACATGTATTTTTTAGAATACTGAAAAGTGATGGTATGGTTAAGTAAAATAAAGAAGGCTAAGTGATGACCAGGTTTTTAAAACTATTATTGTAATTAGTAGGGAAGTAAGGTTACCTGAATGGCATTTGTTACATTCCATCCTGCTTCCCAGCTGGTGATCAGTTTGACCTCAGTACTTGGCAGGGGAGCTGTGGACTTGTATTCTGGATCCTGGCTGCAAACATCAAGCTCAAAGTTCAGGGGTCCATCTGGTTCCTCACTTTCCTCACTGTGAGCTCTGCTTAGTTCATCTCTTCTAGCAAAATTCACGTGCTCTTCGTCCGTGTCGAGGCAGCTGTCCCACCTTACCATTCCCAAAAAGAGAGATGGTGTTTCCCTAAAGCAGTTGAAAAGAGATGAAAAAGTCTGTCTCAGGTGAGCCATCCTGGATATTCAAGTAAATCTTTTCTTACATGTCTTTTTTTTTTTTTTTTCAGCAGTTGTACATTGTTAATCCTTTTGTTATGTTAGTCTGGATAGTGTAGCTACGATTAATGAAGTTTGCTATCCTTGGTTCAATTATTTGTTCTGGTTTAAAATGCCCACTAAAGAAATATCTCCAGGGTCTTCAACATACTGCCCAGAGTAGTCTGCAGTGAGATTTAGTAGTCTGCAGGCTGCAATTTACAATTCAAATCCTTTTTCCATTTACCTATGGTATCTACATAGATCAGTCATTCATGAAGCATCTACAGGTGGCTGCAAGAATCTCTTCCTAGAATTTATGCGTGTTTCTAATACAAATAAATAGTTCTGCCAAAAGGAAAAAAAATGGTTCGTTAAATATTAGAGCTGATGGACTGACAGCTGAGTAAAGCATGTAAACAAGCACACTTCTCAGACATGAGAGTTTCTGCTGTGTTTCAGTGTCTACAGAGGTCAGTAGAACTTTAAAAATGTTCTTCTAAAAGCTCAAAGTTGCAAGGAAAAAAAACGTAGCTTGTTCAGGCCTATATCTGATTCACCCTTGCTGATGACAGGGGAGCAACATAGAGTGTGATTATGTGTTTACTGTAGAGATGTAGTGATAAATTCTGATTATTCACACTTTAAAATTCTAAAAATAATATTTACTGAAGTATTTTCTTCTTTCCTTATATGGCCCACAGAATTTGTGAGAGAAAGGTAAAGAGAGAGACTTGGGTTACACACTTGTAGGATTATTTATTGCCATTTTCTTTTGTTGTTTCCTATAACTGCCTTATATTCCTCTCCTCTCTTTGTTTCTTTATAAAGAGTACTGGGTTTTGACAGCTATATTTCTACATTAACAACTGAATAAATGGTACAGCACTGCTGATCACACTGAAAAACTATTTGCTTATGAAGAGTTTGAATTTGACTGTGTGAGATCAATTACACTCCTTGCTTGCCAGAAGTGTGTCCTTCCTGTTAGCTGACATGTCAGGAATTCTCAAAACAAATTTAGACACTTGTATTTCGGAACTAGAATTCTGAAGTGATGACTTTTCTGCCAGATATAGGTGAACTGCAGTCTCACCAGCAACTCTTAAATCTTTTCCAAAATGTGTTTCCAAAATGAAATCTTCATACAGGCCTCATTGTCTGTTTTTAATTATGTACTGAGCATTAAATAAACATGGAAACAGGCTTCACTGTTCTGTATTTTTATGGTCAGACACTGAAATTTCTCTTGTTCTCATCACATAATGAATTTTTAAAAACTCTCCACAGTTTATCCATCTATTCTAAAACCCAGAAATATTTCAGAAATACTGCCAGTACAGAATTATGTTCCTGTGCCTACCTTGTTCAGGCTTCATCACTGATGCCTGGATGTGCCATGTCCATGGCTTTATTGCTGAATGCTCTGGAGTATTTGCTTTATAGATTGTGAAATCTCCTATTACTGACCTGACCTGGACAACAAGTGACTCATGCTGGTCAAAATTTCCATTTATTGGTATTTCTGAAGATCAAAGTGAATGTCACTATCCACATCACAAATACGATCTCCGCAAGTGACCTGGAAGAGGCTTGAAAGTACAGCTATTTCTAGATACATAGTATGTATATTTATATAAAAAGTACAAGTTTGATTTTCTTAATATATACAGAATGGTCTGAGGTACACAAATAAAGCCATAGGAAGTGGTAAATATTAGTATGTATTTTCAGTTTTTCTTAAACATTACTTCTGTAGATGTTTACGTTTCTGGACAGAGACATTTTGCTGTCATTGACTTCATCTCATCTGAAAGGTATAACTTCATGAGATGCATATTTAGCATTTTAAAAACAACTTTTTTTATTAATTGAATGCAGATAAGAAGCTGTAGGCAAGTTTAGGAACGTAGGTCTATAAGCATTTTGTTTGCTTGTACATGGTTAGAAAGGAATTGTCCAGTTTTATCCAAGGTCTTCTGAAAACAGTGGAAAGAATCCTATTTTCAGATTTTTTATCTGCCAGACACCTCTGGAAATCAGAAAAATTAAACAATAATTTAAAATATTCTTCCACAAGCACACAAAATAACTTTAAAAATAGTGTAAAATATTTTTAAAAACTCACTTTCAGGTTTTTTTAAATCACTGATTCCCTATTTCCTACCAAATACAGATGCAAGTAAATTTATATTTCCAGAAATATCTGCATTTTAATAATACATTTATGTTAGGTGTCCCAAGTTTGGTATAATGTTGGGAGCATTTGTTTCAATGAAATTAATTTTTGATCACTGACATACAGCATAACACAGGACAATACATTACCATTGTACAATATTTATTATTACTTATATATAATGCTGCATAGAGATCCTAGCACCCACCTTTGAAATAAGTGTCTTAAATAGTAGGAGATAGCTTATTTATGAAAGGTTTAGAGTTTATAAAGAGAAGTTATATGGAAATTTGGCAGTCTGAAAGTCTATCCTTCTTCCTTGTCTAGTGGACATGGATTTTTCATTCTATATACTGCATACAGCTTTGATTTTTTTTCAGCCAGTAGGACAAATTATGTTCTTGGTTATGTCACTGTGTACCTGCTGACTGTTTCACTAGCATAAATAATGAGCAAAGGAAGTTATATAAAGTCTGGGTTTATTATTTCATTTAAAACCACTGTCTAGATGACTGCAGCAAATTTCATATTTATTGTGCTGCTTCCAGGCCATAATAAACAGTAGAGGCAAGGAATGAGAACTTGACTCAGTCAAAGGGTAATCCAGTTCACTTTTCTCATGCACTGCTACTGCTAGACATTCTTTCTACAGATGTTCTTTATCTACACAAGTGATTATTATAAGTTTTAGAAGTTTTATTAAACCTTGTGTTCTGTCTTAGGAAAAACTTCCTGATTTATGGTGGGCCCATAAGTATGGTTATAATTGTCCTTGTCACTTGTCCACCTATTTCTACTTCAGTACCTAAACCTGGATTAGAATTTTCTCCTTGTCAAGCATCAGACTGTCACTGTGATTCTTAAGCTTGACAGGGCTGGATTTCAGGAACACGAAGAGTGGGTGGTTAGGCTTGGAAGAGACATCTTTCTTGGTCAGTAGGATTCCATAGTGCAGCTGCTTGTGCCTGTGGAAATTCAGAGCTGCCATTTGCTTTGGCCATACTTTCTTCAAATGTTTTTGACCATCAGATCTTTCAGTTATACCCTTCAAGGATAATATTTCAGAATAGAAATGAAAAGTAGGTCAACTAAATAGTTTCTCAGACCCATATGCTTTTATCTTACACAGCAGTGTGTTTACAGATATTTTTATGTAATGGTCAATCCTATTTCTTATAGTTTCATTCTAGATGTGTGACATGTTCAAGTACTAGGTTAGCAGCATGTCATGGCTACTCAGCATGCTCTTTTACAAGGGAGAAGATCTCTAGCCACAAAGAAAGTTATCTTAAGAAGAAAGGTATCATCATTCTTCCCCATGTGGATAGCTGGGACAAATACAACACTTAGAATCATAGAATCATAAAATGGTTTGAGTTGGAAGACACCTTAAATATTATCCAGTTCCAACACCCCTGCCAGGGGCAAGGACACCTCCTACTAGACTAAGTTGCCTGAAGTCCCATCCAGACAGGCCTAAATACTTACGTATTTCTAGGTATGTAAGACATTTTCTCTAGAATAAATGTTATGCATTGCTATTAGTTCCCATGGGATCAGTTCATAACTAAAAGGCTTTTTCAGTTTTTCCCATGTCATTGCAGTAGGTCTATGTATAAACTTGAGTCAAGAGCAGGAAAATTTGAGAAGCAAAGATAGATCTGTGCTGTATTCCCACAGAACCCTGAAGTGCTGTGATGGAGTGATGAGAAAAAAATACCTGAAACAAAACAGTGTTCAGTTTTACAGACATATCCAGAAAACATAACACTGTGTCTCCATCCAACCTTTGCATTTGGGTGACTGAGATGAGTGATTTTTTTGTAGTGAAATAACAATTTTTTTTTGTTACTCTAGATCCTTAAAACAAATGTTTTCAACTTTTTTAATACTTGTGAAAGATTTCATATGGTGATAGAGCTGATAGCTCTAACCAGTTTTTCAAAATTATGTTCATGCATGCAAATATATGAGTATGACTGTAAATGTGTCATGCACATTTTAGAAGTGCATGAAAGATAAAGTTCAATCCAGATAGAAAAGAATTCATGTGATGTCAACTTAAAACAAAAGGAAAAAAATGGAATGGTTAACACAGAACAGATCAGTAGTGGAAGGTTTCTTGAAAGAGATTGATCATTGGCCAGAATTTGCAGAGGAGAGTTCTTGTCAAGGTGGGAGCTACTTAATGCTACCTAAAGGGCATAAAAGGAATCCCTCTCAATAGAGGAGGGATTAAAAAAAAAAACAAAAACAAAAGGAAAGATGGTTGTAAGAATGATTCATCTTCACGGTGTAAGAGAAGAGAAGAAGCAAGAGACAAAAAGGAAACTGGAAAGATCAATTGTCCAGGGGTAGGTTGGCAGAGTATGAAGACCTTTGTTATTTATTTACATAGGATGTCGCCAAAGACATGCCACAAAAATCTCCATATGTAACCAGAATTGTGAATCCTTTTCTGAGTATCTCAAAGTTGCTATATACTTTTTTCTTCTATTTCTTGCTCTAGAGAAAAAGAGAATAGATTTTTCAATTTTCACAGTTAAGGCTATTCTGCTGGAGAAAGAAATGTAAATTTTGAGGATCAGAAATAGTGCCAAGAAAAAATACAGAAAGATACTTAATCAGGAGTGGCTATTCAAACACATCCCAGAGATGACCCTCAATGCATGCTCTCCAAATTAAAGCTCACAAGAACTGCAAATGCCAGAAGTAGGCATTGACCTTAATTCAGACCATTTGTACTCATACATTATAATGTAGTTCTTAACTGTACAGGGGTTCATTTCTTCCCATCAGCTCTTTCATTGAAGAGAAACTACCATTATTTAGGAATGAATTAGCATTATGGAGCTAAGATGACCGAGGATCTCAAGAGACAAGGTAGTTTTGTACCTAATGGAGAAACGTGTATTCTCTTTGACTGCAACATTAAATTACATCTTGGTGAGTTGCACAATGTTTTTTATATGGATTGGTATGAATGACTTTCCTCTGAGCAGTAGAGAAAATTTCTGAGCTATCCATTTGGGCCTCTTTCATGCACAAGTGTAATTAAAAGGGTGCTTCTAGAAAATGGTTTGTCTTAGCCTAAAGCTGGCACCTGAAACCAGATGCCACCAGTTAGTGCCATAAAATTGACCATTTCCTCACGCTGTATATAAGGAAAATCCAGGATCACTAACCTGTAGTGAAATGAGGCAACCAGGTGTCACTAATTGCCAGGGAGTGGGCATGAGCTTGTGTTAAGCCCACCTGTGCCTGATTAGGGTGGGCCCCCACTGCACATGAGCAGGATTAGGGGGCCAATAAAAGGTGAGGCCTGATACACAAACTCAGCTCACACTGGAACTCACAACCTTGGCATGATTGGCTTTAACTGCTTCTTTCAGCACTGCACTACCTTCATTGCTCCACTAGAGTTCATCGCTGTCAGGGTGAGGCCTCTGAGTGTTGAACCCGTGGCCTCGGCATTGCTCGGGTTTGTCGGTTACTGTGTGCTAGCTGGCTGCGCCACTCAAGCCTCACCCTGCAGTGGGGGCCCGCCCTAATCAGACACAGGTGGGCTTAACACAAGCTCATGCCCACTACCTGGCAATTAGTGGCACCTGGTTGCCTCATTTCACTACACTAGTCTAGAGTTATATACCTGTCTGCACTGTAGTAATATGAAGTCAGGGTGAATCCCATATTGTGTATTTCTCAATGTTTTGAATAATTGCCCCTGCAATGTAGCCCATCTTGGTACTCTCACCAGATAATGATTAAGTTTAGCATTTAAATAAATTTTTGACATTTCTGCTAGAGTGCTTTATTTTAGACATATAAATATATGTAAATTAAATTAATTAAGCCTATTGTTAAATGTGATAGCAGAAAAAGATTCACTATTTTTTTTTATAAATGAAGGCAAGATTTTATAACTAATCTATTTAACAGTAATTTGGTGTTATTGATTTAGAAAGTTAGATGCTTAAATTTCTTAAATTATAGCCTTAGGAACGGTAAGAATTTGATGATTCTGTGTTCAAGGTATGAGTTTGATGTAGTGCACTCTGTTTTATCTGAGTTTCACAGTAAGAATGAGGATTAAAAAGAAATTCTGAATAACTGCCTCTCATATGTAGACCATGACTTCAGCACAGGATAAGATGGGAGCGAAACAATGTTTATGTGGTAAATGACTATTGTAATGATACATAAAGGAGGTGAATTAAGATTACAACAGTAAATAGAGGTTCACCCACATCATAGAACTAGAAAAAGGTCTCAGGTGGGGAATATACCAAGTGTTTGTCATAAAGCTCATGCAGAAACTGTAACTATGCAGTCATTCAGTGGCATAATTCTTTCACTGGGTTGATACAATAGCACAAGGTTCATCTTAAACTTCAGTCATGATGTTTAACAAAACATTAATTCGCTCTTGTTCTCATTCTGCTGAATTGAAATCTAATTTACAAAATAAATCCATATTTATATTCTAATTTTAGATGGTTTGGTAAAAGAACAATTAAACCCAACATATAATCCAGCAACCCATATACTAAAAACACACATAAAGACTAATAAACATTTTGTCACATCTGAAAAATTCAGTGATGACTCAGCTGAGTAGACAGCCTATAGACATTAACATTTCCCTCCACTTCCTGAAGTGAACTGTGGAGAGGAAAAGATCAAGAAAAGATCAAGGAAAAGATCAAGAGTTACTCATGGGAAATTTAATAGACAGATGAAGTATCTGCCACTTATCATAAGGGATAGAAAAGCAATACAGAATATGTACAGGTAAAGTTGAAGTTGATAGCTATGATTCAAATTGAGACATTTTTTGAAAAAAAAAAATTGTCATGACAATGAAAACCAGCAGACATAAGCAATTCCTGACTATTCCTTTGTCACTTAGGAAGTGACAGTGTCCAATGTCAACAAACATTTATGATTAAATATTAATACCAAAGGCAAGGCCATTCAAGTCCCTGCTTGAAAAGTTACTGTTTGAAATTTTCTCAGTATTTTCACATTTTGTACAAGTTCTCATTCTGACAAATGAAATATTTTATTCATAATAGGATCATAGAATAATTTAGGTCAGAAGGGACTTCTGAAGGTCTCCAGTCCAAACTCGTGCTCAAAGTCAGCTCATCTGTGAGGTCAGACAAGTTTGCTCAGGACTCTTTCCAGCTGAGGCTAAAAAAACTCCAAAGATGAAGACTACACAACATCTCAGGGCAACCTGCTCCACTCCTAGGTCTTAATGGGAAGAAAGTTTCTCTTTACAGCCAGTCTGAAACTTATTTCGTTTTATGCTTGTTGGTTCTTGGATTCGAAGCATGCACCACAGTGAAGAACCTGGCTTTCTCTTTTGATAATCTTCCTGTTGGTGTGGGAAGGCTGCTTCTGAGCTTCTGCTCTCCCAGAACCTCTGGAAACTTCCTTTTTTCAGGCTGAACAAGCCCTGCTCCCTCAGCCACTCGCTCACATCCCATTTGCTGCCCACCAGGACCCCCAAGAATTCTTTGCGGAGATGCTCCCCAGCCAGTCCCTACCTTCCTGATCTTGGAAGTCTCATTTGATGCTTTAAGAAGTACAGATCTCTGGCTGATTCTATTCCTGCGCAGATGGATGATTTGAGCCTTTGTCTCTGCAGGAAGACCCCCTCTCTGTGAAGACCCTGCTTTTTTTCACAGTATCTGTCACTGCACAGTTTACTTCCCTTCTCCTGTTGTCAATGCCAGTCCTCAGCCAGAGCACACCCCCTGCAGGCAAGGACACTCTCTTATTCTGTCCCAGCCCAGGAGAGGTACCAAGCCCTTCCTGTAGCCCCAGCCCTGGATGGCCACATCTCTCTTTTAGAGCTCTGAGTCAAGGCCTCTGCTGTACCACTGCTCCAGCTGAGGCTGGGACTGTGCCTTCTGGCACATGCCCAAATGTATTGAGCTGACTAGTGCTGTTCTAAGCAGCCTTCTAGCTCCCTTCTGTGCACTCTTGTGCATGAAGTACTGTGTCTATTAGCTACTGCTTGCTGCACTGTAGGTGTGGTAGTTATATAGAACTTTGGCTAGCACTAGCTCAGTGGGTGTTTGACTGTCCATAATCAGGACTTAGTGGCAGACAAAAGGTCTATACACTTTTCTAGTAGGAAAGACTAGCAGACATTTTTACAAACTGAGTTTGATAGAAGCAAAAGCCTTTTACTGCAATTTTTTTTTTTATAGCACTTTTGCAGCAGGAACAGGCAGCCCAGAATTCTGAGATGAACTCTAGGAAACCCTCCAAATATCCTAGGCAATAAAAGAAATTCAGAAATTGCTGTGCAAAGTCTCCTGTCTGTCAGCCGTCTCTGCTGCAAACTGAACAAAGGAGGTGAAGTTTAGATAAATTAATAATACCCATGTATCCCTATATGCCTATTTTTTTTAGTAGCACTGAGTCTTCTCCTTCATACTTTACTGGAATATATAGTATAAGACATCTAGATAGGTGAATAACTTTACCTGTCAAGAGAGTTATTTAAGCTAATTATCACATAAGGGTTTTGCATCTTCTGCATGAGAAGAATGTCTGAACATTCTGCTTATCTTTCTGCTGTTGTAAAAGTTGTGAAGTAGACAATGTTGAGAAACTCCTCTCCCACATGAAACAACGAAGGTGGTTTCTCTTAAGCAGACTGTTATTAATTGTTTTCAGAACTATTTCAGAAGATTGATCATGCATAAAAATGCATTTAGTCAAGGATTTCAAGTTTCAGCAACTCTGCTGAAAAAGCTTTATAATTTTCTTCTTGAAGAAAGATCTTTAATTACATTGGAGCAATAGAGTGGCATTTATGCATATATTCTAATTATGTACTACTAAAACTGAAAAGCTCTTCGTTAAAACCATGTGGAGAAAAATCAGACACATGCCAGCACTTCATTACTGAGAACTTAAGAGGAATTGTGTGGTGGCTTATTATCAGCATTACATAAATAGAAGGGCACTCTACATATTGCTTATGTCGACACAGTCTTTCAGATTAAAAAATAGGCTGCTTTTGAGAAAATAGAAGAGGATACAAATTAACTCAGTTAATTAAACCAAAGCAATTAATGCTACAGTGATAGGACCACCTTACTACCTCTTTTGTAGAGCAAGCATAATAACAAAAATATTATTTCTAATTTAAATCTGTATATACACATCCATACATAGATATATTTGGAAAATATAAGATGAAAGATCAAGGTTCATTCAATAGCAACCTGATTAGGTCTAAGGGATCATCTAATAGTATGGTAAACTTGTATAACAATTCATGCAAATTGCATGATTATAGCATGAGCAGAATATATGACATGCTTTCTGTTTAAATATAAGCATTTGAGATGAAGGGTTTTCTTATGTTGTAAACATGAACAGCTGGTGCACAGGCTGTTACAACACACTATAATAACAGCACAATAGACTTACTGTTACTTCTAAGAGTGTGCATAAAGAAGTTATTCATGTTTTAAACACAGAACTTCTTATGAAGTTGCAGACCCTCATGAACAATTCCCTTTGAGTTGAGACACAAGCACATGACTTTTCAATTCTTAGGGTCCATAAGATGATAAAAAAATTAAGACTCATGAGGGGGTTGGGCATGTACGATATCCAGATGCTGACTCCCATTTCATAGAAGGGAAATGAGAAAACTCTTAATCTGATCAGGGGAGAGAGAATAGCAGTAGAAGTTAGAAATAAGAAAAGAAATAACAGTGTCCCTCTGCTGCAACTAACATTTGGCCAAGACCTGCTGCTCCTCCTTTGTTGCCAAGATCCTTTATAGTATATATCTACCCATAAAAAAAATGGATATTGCTGTATATTCTAAGTGAACCAGCTCATTAAGTGTAAAGAGAGTTGACATAGTGGTTTAATTATGAGGAAGATTTCTTGTGACTGAGTGTGTAAAATAACTAGCTCATTATTTCTTAGGTAAAAAAGCACCCTAAATTATGCATAGCACACATATCACTGGATGATTAAAAAACGTAAATAATTTCCTAATATTTGTGATATCTCATTTTAGTAAGTATTTTTAATGAGAGGCATTACTGAATTTTTTAGGGTAACTTCAAAACAGGACACATTTTAATGAGAGGCTTCCATTATCATCAATTACAGTCTTCTCTTTTTACGGACAAATTTCTCACGGGATCTGTTTCTTAAACTGATCAAATTTGATTTTAAACTTGAGATTTCTTGCCTAAATTACTCCTATGAGAAAAATCACTGAATTACAGAATGGTTGAAGTAGAAGGGACTTACAGCAGCTATCTGGTCTAACCCTCCTGCTCAAGCAGGGCCGCCTCGAGCCAGTCGCCTAAGTGCCCCCACCATGTACAGATGGCCTCTGAATATCTACAAGAATGGATGGAGAATTCACAGCCTCCCTGGGCAATCTGTTATAGTGTTTGGTCACCATTATAGTGAAAAAGTGTCCTGATGGTCAGACAGAACTTCACGTGTTTGAATTCACACCCTCTGGTCTTTTCATTCTGCACCACTGAAAAGAGCCTAGCTCCGTCCTCTTTACACCTTCCCTTTAGGTATTTATATACATTAATAAGATCCCTTCTTTGCCTTTTCTCAGCTAAACAGTCCCAGGTCTCCAGATTTGACCTCAGCAGTCCTGAATGGAGGGAAAGCATCACCTCCTTTGTCTTGCTGGCAATACTTTGTCTAATGCAGGACAGGATACAGCCTTCTTTGCCACAGAAGTGTATGGCTGGGTCATATGGTGGCGTCCACCACGTCCTTTGCTGACAAGCTTTTTTCCAAATGGGTGGTCCCAGCATGGGTGGTGCCTGGAGTTGTTCCTCCTTAGGTGGAGAACTTAGCACTTTGACTTGTTGAACTTCACAAAGTTCCTGTCAGCTCACTTCTACAGTCTGTAGAGTTCCCTCTGGAGGGTAGCATGACCCTCTGGTGTTATCAGTCACTTTTCCCTATCTGGTGTCATCAGCAAACCTGCTGAGGATACTCTATTCAATCCTGGAGATCTTTAATGAAGATATCAAAAAGGACCGGACCCAATACTGATGCCTGGAATACACCATTAGTTACTGGCCATCAACTAGACTTCATTTTAGTGATAGCAACCCTCTTGGCTCATACTTTCAGTCAGTTCTCAACTCACCTCAGTGTCTGTTTATCCAACAGCTTCTCTATGAGGATATTATGGGAGACTGTCTAAGGCCTTACTCAAGTCCAGTTAGACAATATCCACTGCTCTCCCTCATCCACCAGGGCAGCCATTTCACTTTAGGAGTTTATGAAGTTGGTCAAGCATGACTTTCACTCAGTGAAGACATGCTGGCTACTGCTCATGATTTTCTTGCCATTCGTGTGCCTGGAAATAGTTTCCAGGATTAGCTGATCCATTGCTTTGAAGGGACTGAAGTGAGGCTGAATGGCTTGTACCACCCTGGGTTCTTCTTGCCCTTCTTGAAGTATGGAGTGTTTTCCCTCCAGTCTTCAGATATGTCTCTCAGTTGCCATGATTGATCAAAGAGGATCAACAGAGACTTTGCAGTGATATCAGCCATATCCTTCAGTACTCATGGGTGTATGTCATCAAGGCCCATGATCTTATACATGTCCAGTTTTCTTCACTATTCCTTGACCTAATTCTCTTTCACCAATGATAGTGAAATCCCAGAATACCATAAATTTTTATTCAAACTTGTGGATCAGATAGAAGCTATAAAAATAGCAATCTGGTGATAATGAAGCAGTTACTCAGGAAATTGTCGATTCTGCTCACGCAGAGAATTATTCTATGAAAATGTTTTTGTATGCAGACAGTGAAGACAGCTGGACAATTTTTCATAAAAAACTTGATAAAGTCCTTTCATACTACAAGTCTCCTGATAGAGCTTGGGGAGCTTTCTGAAGAGAAAGTCCAGCACAAGAAGCACTGCAGGTGGGAGGCAGCACACACTCACAACTGATCCTCTTCCACCAATGATAGACCTGCCTTGCTCCATCCTTTCCTCTTCACCTCTGAGAGTTGGTGTTCCTGGAGGCCAATCTTTCTAGTAAAGCCTGAGGCAAAGGTGGTATTCATTATTTCAGTCTTTTACGTGTCCTGAGTAGCCAGGTGCACCTGAGCAACGAGTCTCTATTTTTTCTAGTCTTCCTTTTGTCTCCTGTGAAGAACAAGTTATTTTCCATATCAGTCTAATGATGCAATTTGGAAGAATGGACAGCAACCCAAGATGCAGCAGTGGTACCCCACTGTCTCTTGGTGGCCTACTCATGGAAAGACATTATTTGCCTTCTTGAAAGCTCAGTTTAAGGCTGATGGCATTTGTCCTTAACAGGTATGGCACTTAAATTAGACTGGTATTTCTAGCTTACATTTATTCTTAATTAGCTTATGTCAATTTAGAGTATCAAAAATTAGCTGTGTACTTTTGCTCTAACACAAAAGTTTTCTTAGACAGCAGGCATACAACTTTTAATTTTTATTTATCTTTTTTGTCCTGAAAGAAAGCATTGTATCTTAGTGCCTTCCCCACAGATTCATCCATAATATTTTTTGTGGGAAATGTTTGAGACACAGAAGAGTGCATTTGTCTTTTTCATGGTATCACTGCATTTGTGATTTTATAGACATCTTGTGATTGACTAACATGCACAACTCTCAACTTTTCAGTTGAAAACCTTTTCAGTTCACTTTTCTGCAACTGACCCTTTCACTGCAGACATTTTTGCCAGCTTTATGTACATAACACCGTACTTCATACTCCTCAGGTTCCATCCCATTTGTATTTCCCCTGTCCTCAAGGTCATGCATTTTTCTAATCTAAGATACATAAAGTCGTTCTTAGTAAATTTTCATTACCTTGATTTTAATTTTCATTTTTTTCTATGTGTCCTTTTACAGATCAATAATAATTTCAGTAGCTATATTAATGATAATTGCACAGCAGATTTATGTAATTTATATTATACAGATTACAATTCTTTAATGTAATACCCTCATATCTGTCTATCCTGTAAGAGCTATTATTTCAATCACAAGCATGAGAGACCTATTTTTTTTTTTTTTTTTTTTTTTTGCTTTTGAAGACACTGATTAGTTTTAAAGCAGTACTTCCTTTGGAGTAAAAAACTGATGGTTTCACAAAAAATCACAGCCAGAACCTTTTAGCTTCTTCCTTGTGTGGAAACAAAAAAATGTGAAGTTCAAACATATAGTCTAGCAAGAACTCCAACTGTGATTTCCACAGTTATAGCAGGATTGAATTTGTGTGTTGTATGTCTCCCACAAATTGTTTGCTGACAAAGACAGGCAAAGTGAATCAAGAAGCACTGCATATGGGGAAGGGGAGGGAAGGGAAGGAGAAGGAGGAGGGAGAAGAAGGAGAGGTTTCCTTGGCATATGCAGAAAATCTTAATGAAAAGTTGCTAAATTGCTGTTGATTAATAGAGCCACAGCATAGCATAAATATCCCTACTGTGGATTTTCACAATAAGCTGTTAAACGTAGTGAGTCATGAATGCTGAAAATACAACATGAATAGTCCACCTTTTTATTTTCCTAGACAGAGACCAAGAAAATATTTACTTCTGATAAAAACAGTTGAGCTAGTATAGGTCATACAATGTCTGCTTACTTCAGAGTAAAATTCGTTCTTCGGAGATAGATTTGTAAAGCAAACAGGCTTTGCACTCTAACAATTTCTGTGTCTTCTGCTCTCACTATTCACCTCTCAGCATGTCCTGTTCACTCATAATGCTCATTATAAACAGACATGGCTGGAGGTTTTTCTGAAGGGGGTTAGAGCTTAGAAACAAGACCTTGCCAGAGATATTTCTAACTTGGCACAAGGTTGTATGTATTGCATCTTGACACAAAGGTAAAATGCAATGTATTTTTACACAGAGGTAAATTCAGTTGCTCATTTCCTTAAATCTAATGATTTGGTAGTAGTGTTTAAACACATTTTAAATTCTATCATTGCAAACAAAAGGGCTAGAAATGTATTTTAAAGGAAGACTGAATATTCCCTCTAAAGTACTGCTTCTAAAGGAAAGCAGTCCTGAATCATGGTAACTAAATCCTAGAATGATTTATTTCATTCAACACATGAACTTACTGACAAATTAATATTATTATATATAGCTGATTTGTGATTGTTCATTCTTGTTGCACTTATTTTGTTATTTCACAAAGCAAGATGGAAATTTGTTTCTTGAAGAAATGAGTATGATCTGCCTCTATGCAGGCTAATGTGGGGCTACTTCTCTCTCCCAGTGAAAAAAACATCCCACTGCTGATTTTTGCTTAAAATCCCAGGCCACAAGCATGGTCTGGGCTAGGAGATACTTCTTGTACTGTAGAGAAAGATGAACCCACTGTTTAGATGTGCAGGATACTTCTGCTATTTTTTTGCAGTCCTCAATGCAGCTGACTTCTGCCTTGGAAATGTGTTTTTCCTCAACTCATCTTTTTTATTCTTCCCTTTACTCCACTCATCACATGTCTGTATCTTGGCACACTGTATAAGACTGCCAGACCATTCCAGAAAGCACCCAAAAGACAATGTAGAGGAGCAAGGAACTAAGTTCTTCAGGTCTTTCTGTACATTGAGTCATCAGACATAATTCTATACCAAAGCTAGGCAGTCATTTGAGAGCCAGAAATCTTTCTTCCAGGATGGTTGCTCTGTCAATACCAAGTAAGGACAAATGAAACTGGGACATCATAAAACTGGGATTTCAAGACAGTAAATACTCCCATTCCACTGGTGGGCCTCAAAGAAACAGTGAGGAACCACTGCTGCATCTTGGATTGGCTGTCATTTCTTCCAAATTGCATGATTAGATTGATATGGAAAACAACTTGTTCTTCACAGGAGGCAGGTTTTAGTAAAGGCAGATATTCTAAAAGTAGCAACTGGTCTGTGCTCATGCAGAGAGGTGCTACAAAATCAAAGAGATTACTTAGAGAAATAAAAGCAAGAAGCCTGTTCTTCATGCATGGAAGCCTCAAAGCCCATTTCTTTCTCTGTCCTTTCTCTTTGTAGTCCTTGCAACAGAAGGCAAGTTTTCTGTGGCTTTCTGCTGAATGATGGAAACCTCTGCACATTCTAGCAGATTTTAGCCTAGAAGAAGACACCTCAGAGAAGATGATGCATGAATAAAAGGTGGGGTAATATGTTGTGACTCTAGGGTCCAGGTTCAGAATAGTAGCAGGAGAGCAAAGGATGATTGGGAAATGTGTGGGAAGCATCCTGCAGACAGATTTTGGCACTTGCTGTATATGTGGGCAGCCACCCACTATGCCTTATGTTAGGCACTGAATAGAATTATGTTTTTCATTCAACTCTCACAGGACCTGGGCTCCTCTAAAATACTGAGCACAAGCAACAGCAGGATGAAACACGGGGATGTGAGAGATACTTTGGACTTGGTGCTGTGAAACTCATTTTTCAAGTGAGAGTGAAGTAGAAAGTTATAATTTAGAATACAAGTGTTCTTCCCTGCTCTAGTCAGCCTACTCAATATGCTGCCTAGTTATAAAGAAAATAAATAAGCAAATAATAAATCTACTGTCTTTAGGAAGAGAGAGGGACAAAGGGTAGGAGCAGAGATATGGAAAAGATGGAAAGAGGACTCTCAAGGAAGTTAAGGTGAGTGGAATCAGTGTAAGTGCAGATTATAATATTTTACATATACATGATATAAATCATGTATTATATGGTATATAATACAATACATTATTTTTATATTTTATATTTATTATAGATAATATTTTCATCATGGAACCAGATCAACAAGGCTATTACTATTTGATCAGGTGGTCAAAGGTCTAGGAAATGTTTCTTCTTACTGGAACTGTGTGAGTGAGAAAGATTTGCTTTCTGCAGGCTGTAGGAGGCACCTGTCATGAAACTGCTATCACATGCAGCCCCGGTGGATCTTAATACTCTAAACATTCAGCAACACAAATACATATCTGTGCTGACAATGAAGGTAAGAACTGGCATCCAACGAATATCAATACAGTAGGGTGCCTGGCACTTCAGAAATCTCAGGCATCATAAACATGGTTGATGTTTCTAATGCTGATGAAATGTGACAGAGACACTGAAGTACAGTGAGCAGCTGTCTCTTCTTTCAGTTACTTACACTAGTCATGGATTCTTTTCCATGGATATTGGAAGGAATGTGTATCTGCCTAAAGCTGAGAACAGCTGGGCATGTTTCCCCACTGGAATGTGATAATGTCATCTTAGGTTTCAAATGGGGGACCAGAAATAACCAGACCTAGTGCTAAATCCTGGAAGAGGGACCTGGATATATTGAAACTGGTAGCCCAATGTTTATCACCCCAGAATTTGGAAGATGGAATGATACTGTCAGTACACATGAGTGTCTGAGTTCCTCACAACCAGGACTGTGAGTCACATCAGGTATGATACTCAGAGCTGCCCAGAAATTTAAAGTATGGATGTGAATGAAGCTCTGAGTCCCCAGTGTTTGTGTTTGTACAGACACAGGAGAACATGTATATGTAGATATGGATCTTTGTGTTGCAGTTGTTCCAATGCCCATATCCAGTTATAAAATGCACCATCCCTGACAAGAACCCCTGAGGAGCACCAAGAGTAGGTTGTACCATAATGGAAAGTAATTCAAAAGCTCATTGTGACAGAAACTGAGGTTTAATGTATCCAAATAATGAAGGAAATCATATTGCTTAAATATACAGCTGAGGTTAAAAGGAGAAAAATATCTGGTAGGAAAGGCAAAAGCAGTTTTTGCTTAGACCAAGACTGCAACACATCTCCTAAGTAAACCACTGTAGCTCAAATGATATAATGAAATTATGTAATTCCATGCTTAATATGCTAACTAGAATTGAGAAAAGAGCACTTAAAAATATGGAACTAGTAGGCTGGAACAAGAATGATCAGTTATTAAATATATTAATTTTTCTTCATGAGCAATGATTCTTGAAAACCACAGTGGTTTGTCAAAGTAATTAAATTCAAATTTGTTTTTAGGATATAAATGCTTTCACATCTTGCTGAAGTAATCCTTGCTTGATATTCAGAAGCCTGAACTTTCATGCACCTACTTTATAAAACTTTTTTAATATATTATTTATGAGGTAAGGCAAAAAAAATATTATTGTTCAACTTGTACTCATTATAACTTTCTGTGTTGTTTACACTGATCCTACTAAGATAATTAGTTTCTTGGAATCAGGATCACATGTAACACAGGGATAAAACAAAGTCGAATTTCCTTAAAATTTGACAGTGCTATTTTCACTCTGATTTGCTTTCATCTGTTTTATCAACGATTCAGGCTACCGGATTATGAAATAAGGAGGGTCTGGTGATTTCAGGTGATACAGCATTACCAGCTTTATTTTGTAGTTCCATGATATCTGTGGGTAGATATCTACAGATACTTTCCTTAAATTTCATGTTTCCTTTATTGATAGTAACAGTGGAAGTATATATAAAAAAAGTTTTTTTGCTATCTATAGCAAAACCTCTGTGATTTCTGCCATGACACTTCAGTACAGATCAGGAGCCTTTATTCAGTTCTGTAACATACACGCAAAGCTCCCCCCCCAAAATCTCAAAGCCAAAACACAGTAAAGGAAACCCTGAAACTAGGTAATTGCACTGACACACAGACTACATCCCCCCCACAGGAAAAGGCAGTATCTTTTCCCAGCCCTTGTCAATCTCTGAGTGCAGTCTGACACACCTTCCTGGACAGTATGCTGCCTGCCCTCCAGGCTTGTTCTAACATGATTCAGGCATCTGTCCTCGGCTCAGATGTCCTGATGGTGCTGTGTAAGATGGGAGAAGCTCTTCAGCTTCTTGCACAAGAGAGAAAAAAGTTGAATGCCTGCACAGTAAATCTGTGATCTTACTCAACTTCTTTTTAAGCATGGATAAGAACAAACTTTTTAACAGGAACATTTGCCTGCTTGAAGGGTGTTTTTCTTGCTCCTTCAAATCCAGTCTCAGTGCTGAAATGGTAACTCCAGTACCTTTTGATCAAAAAAGATTCTCAGCTTGGTACTGACAATTAGAAGCACCCAGCATTCACAATGCTATTCAAAATACATAAGAATCCAGTATTTTTTACCATGTCTTATTTTATTCAGGTTTATTATTATTATTATTATTATTATTATTATTATTATTATTATTATTCTTTTAGATCAAACACCTCGAAGAAGTTTTGTGCTGCAGCCAATTTGTCTATAAAATAAAAATTTTGGCTTTTTTAAAATGAAGCTTATAGGCATAGGAAATAATGCATCTCCAGGATGCAGACCTTCAAAGGAAAAAAATAATATTTTGAGGCTCCCAGTAACATTTAGGCTCCCTGAGCAGCTCCTGCTGAGGGGTAAAGTTTAGCATAGACTGCACTAGATCAGTGCAGCACTGACTATTGTTAGTATGTGGCAAATATATACAACATATTCTGCAATAAATTATGGTGGTAAATACATATATATATATATATATATATATTTAAATCCTTCAAAGATCTTAGCTGTTAAAAATATGCATTGCCAGAATTCAGGAATTTTTTTCCTTTTTCCCACCTTGAGCTTATCTTTACCCTTTTCATTCTTAAGATCTACAAGGTAAAGGTTGTCCATCATTAAAGCTATATTTTTAATTGCCTTCCATCATCATTGTGTAAAACCCTCACCGTGCCAAGTAATGTAAATGGGTTTGTATCTATACTGTTTATGATTCAAGTCCTTCGGGCAAAAGATCCATATCCATTCCAGCAGGATGTACTGGCAGGAGAGAACTGTGATTCAAGGACTGCCTCAGCATCCCCTGGACCTCAACAGTGTAGGCCTTCCATCCTCAATATTGAAGGGGGCTGTGACCTTCTTCTACAGAAGAATCCCTACTTCTAATCCCTAATTTGGGGATATAAGGCTTGCTGGGACATTGTTGGAGAACCACAATGGGCTAAGCCTACCCAGGTCACTTTCCTACTGTATCCTTATTGAATCCTTATGCACAATATCCTGTCAGTACTAGGGAGAAGAATCAGGGGAGCTGCTCCACAAGGAGAGACAAACCTGAAGCTGAGGACAGCACCAAGTCAGGGAGGGCAGTGGCCTTACTAACAAGAACCAAGTATTTGAATGAGGAAAGCAGATTAGATCTGGTGACTGTAGGTTGGACATAGTCCAGTGTAGTGAAATGAGGCAACCAGGTGCCACTAATTGCCAGGTAGTGGGCATGAGCTTGTGTTAAGCCCACCTGTGCCTGATTAAGGCGGGCCCCAACTGCACATGAGCAGGATTAGGGGGCCAATAAAAGGTGAGGCTCAAACTCACAGGCTCAGCTCAGTTCTGAGCAAGCCAGCAGAGAGGTCAGTTGCTCTTGGAGCAACAGTACTGAGCCAGGCTAGTCAACCCTGGGATCTTAGAGCACTACTTGTGAGTGTCTGCAGGAACACCTGGTTGGACCTTGAAGCGCCATTCCCTAAAAGAGGTTCGTCTTGCTACAGTCCAGTGATGAAAACAATCAACCCTGAAGTCCTGAGATAGGTCTGGGACCAGGCCAGGCAACCAAGTCTGTGTGTCAGGGCCTGAATCAGGGAGGCATGCACAACCACACCTGCAGCATGGCTCAGGATGACAGAAGCAGGATGACAACCTGATCTTAAGTCCTGCTCCCAGAAGAAGTAGAGGAAAACACCCTGAAGAAGCTTCTCATAGCTCTCCTCAAGGCCTTCACCATCTCAGAGCTGGCCCTGAGTCCAGGCAGCCAGATTGTGAGGATGGGGGAGGATGCATGCTGGTAGTTCCCGGCTGTCCTGGTAATTAGCTGGTTTAGTTCATTTTGGAGTGTAAACCCATTTTATGTTTGAATGGAGATTAAGAAGCTGAACTGACTTGCCAGAGTTATTGCATACTGTATGTATGTATGTATACCCTGCAGAATAAGATGTCCTTGATATTACTTCAGTACCTCCTGCCTTACCAGTAAGGAATCAGTAATCTCCTCTTGGAGATTTGGGACAGAATTTAATGTATGCTTTAATACATTCAATTGTTTATTTATTTATATTAAATAATCTGAACTGGAAGGCTTTAAGTAATGTCATAAACAGTACATTAATCATGACTAGTCCCTAGTGAGGTTTTTTTGTTGTTGTTGTTTTGCTTCGTAGTAAAAGAAAACCAAAATATGGAGCTAGGAGCCTGTTGCCTGCACTAATTGATCAGTTTTATGAAGTCTGGAATTACAGGTAATTTTCCAACACCTTTGATTTTTTTTCCACTTCCACTCAGGTAAACTTAACAAGAATGATGTTATTCAGTATGGATAGTGTTAATGAGAGATATGGATCATTGGCATACATTAATGTATGTGACTTTCATTAAGCAGTAGTATTTAACATACATCAAGTGTGTGTATATATATGTATCTGTATATCAGCAGAAAATTACATCCATATATAGCAACTCTTAGAAGCATATTTATATGTACACATTTAATATTCTAATTTTAGTGTTATATATAATGTTATTAAAGCATAATGCATGGTTTTAATATTAATTTCAAATGCATTTTCAGATTTTATTGAGTCCAATATTCCAAACACAGCAAAGTTTTTGTCAAATACCTCATTATCCATTTATAAAAACAAGTCTCTTATAAATGCAGTAATTGGATAAGATGTAAAATACAAGTTTGAAAACAAGCTATAAAGGAAATTATTTGTAATAAATAAAATATCAACTACCATGGAAAAATATTGTTTCTACCTCTTTAATTTCATTAGTCTCCCTATTTTGATCCACAATTTATAAAGAAAGAATTGTATTTTTCAAGTAACAGCAAACATGCCATACAAACATCATAGGAATCACAAAAAAAAACGTTGCTTGGACGAGATATTTGGAGGTCCAACAGTTCAGCCTGCTGCTTGATGCAGCCCTGAAGCTCTGTGGCTTCTGTTAGTCCTTGAGTTTCTCCAACTGCCTCTGAATTGAAGCTCTACCATCTGATGTGTCAGGTGTTTCAGCTCATCTAGTGTCATCTGCAAATCTTTGTTGATGGATAAATTAAACATTATGTGTCCCAGTTACAATCCTTTGGTTATTTTGATGGATGCCACTTGGATGTCAAGCCATTGATTGTGGTATTTTGAGCCTGGCAGTCCAGCCAATTTTCACTCCATCTAACCATCAATTCATCCAGCTCATATGTTTTAAGGAATGACAGCAATGAGAACCTTGTAAGAAATTATGTCAAAAGTCTTACTAAAGGACACTACATTACATCCAGCAAACGTCAACAAATACTGGCAAAAAAAAATGAATCTCTGATTGCTTTCTTTTCTTGCTGTGATGTATGTCAGCCCATTCCTTGCTTCTTATAACCAAAAATAGATAATGCCAAAAATGAAAAGAAATGCATGAGCAAATGAATTCACCACAAGATAATTGTACATGACAAGGAAATCAAATAATTCTATCTCAACATCTTTGGGATAATAACCTGAAAAGACCACAAAAAACATGTTTGGTATAAAACATACAGAAGTTGCTTGTCTAGATTAAACTCAGAACACATTTATTGCCATTTTTTTCCTCATTTCTTTCATGAAAAAATAGATTTTGGAGCAGGTTCTAGAAGTCTACAACCCTGGACTGAGTAAGAGTAACAGAATGAAGAGCGTTCGGTTCTTTTGAACATCCAGTCACCAGCATTATATAAAACAAACAGAAATGTAGTGAAATGAGGCAATGAGGCAATCAGGTGTGGCTAATTACATGGTGGGAGGTGTGAGCTTGTGCCAAGCCCACCTGTGCCCACTTAAGGGCTACCCCAGCTGCGCATGGGCAGGATTAATAAAAGGTGAGCTTCAGAGGGCATGCTCAGCTCACTCTCGAGCAGCCAGAGGAGGAGGTCAGCTGAGTCTGGAGCACAAGCATGGAACAAGGCTAAGCCAAGTCTAAAGGCGACAAGATCAGAGCATTGTTTGTGCACCCCAACGAGAACTTTGATGCGCTGTGCCCCAAGGAAGGTTCTGTCTGCTACATAGAAAGTATCTTCTTTATTGTAGTCAAGCTGTCAAGATAAATTTTTATGAGATGATTTGTAAAACGTTCAGTGTCTTACCTATAAAGACAGAACAAGATTGAGTGTTTCATTAACAGTATTACTTTTCTGCTTTGTCCTGTGCTTTATTGGCTCTGTGGAGAAATGGTATGTTTTTGTATGTCTAGAACAGGTAGGATATACTTCTGTGCTGTGTGCACAGTTCTGCCCAGTAACAGGTGGGCACCTATGCTAACAATGCAAGCATTTAGAGTTCATGACACAGGCTAATTTTATTTGACTAAAGTAATCATCCAGCCAACAGTGACACAATGTACCTATCAATAAAATTTGGCTAATTGGAAATGAATTGGAAATGTTATTATGCTTGTGTAATCTGGCCATTTTGAATCTTAAAAAAATTATAATATTCTAAAATAAATAATTTACTGCTGTCACCAAGTCGCAATTTCCCTTTAAGGATAAACATACGTGTCAGAAAAATCCCTTATTTTTACATTTTGAGACCACTAAAATGAAAGTATTTTGTCAGTACAGAAACTGGCCCTTTAACAGATTTTTTGTAGATGTACACAAAGGTATTTACTAAATAATATATGATATCCTATTCACTTGAGGAAAGCATGGCATTAAAAATTCTTCCATTTTTGTATTTCCAGTTTCTAGATTTTTTTATTCCAGAAATAAGAACTAGCACCCAAGTGAGTCAAAATATGAACTACACTGTAGCTACTTTTAAAATCTTGATGTTAAGGATAAAAATAAGATCTGGAGTCTTTTTTACTGAACAGAAAATTATGCTACAACATAAATGAAACAGTTCACTTTTAGCCATGAACACAAACATGTAAATTGACAAAAATGGGACCTTCACTACTCTTTTAAAATCATCTCCACACTTTTCTTGTGAGGAAAGTATGCAGACTGACTTTTTATCAAAATAGGTAAGAAAACACTTAGTGTCTGTCACTTTGCAGAGCAGCTCTGTGGAAGAACTGCTTAAAGATATCTTGCTTGGCCCTTTATGTTTGGGATTAAACTAGCTGAGAATAATTTAGTAGTTTAAGAGCTTCTTAAGCTTCCTTCTCTTCCCCTTCATAATGGGAAGTCCAGACTGTGTTGCCTTTTGGATAGTCTGTATGGTTGTCTTCCTTAGGGCCATGATACTTCCCAGTTAATGAATTCTGGTTTTGTAAAATGTAGCAATATTCGTAACACATTTTTATTTTGTAAATAAAGTGATTTAGAGTCTCTGAGAGGAAAAATAAACTTTTTTTAAGAAATGTACCAGGGAGTGAAGAAAACATAGTAAGGCAAGCAGAAGAGATTAGAATTTTTATTTTCTCAGATAAAGTAATATGGCCTTCAAATCTAGAGGAGATCATCAGGAGCTCCCATCTTAACTTAGTGACCTAATGTCTCCAGTGTATTTTCAAGTTCATCTCTCTTACTGCCTTTGTAAAGCAATGTTTTCTGCACATTTTTTTCTGTAATTTTGCTGGTCTTCCTGTTTCTGGAAAACAATTTCAAAAGCAAACCAAGCAATTTATTGAAGATATTTCCTTATAAGAGAGAGAAATTTAATGTTGTATTTCTGGGGATATATATTGGTAATAATACGATGAACTGATCCTTGGTCCCAGATTACTACATCAGCCTGCTTTTGTTAGTCTCTGGGTGCCATCGTTGCAAAGAGGAATATCACCTAAGCAACCCTATAATGCTAAAAAGCTTATAGCTGAAATATGTAGAAGGAAACAGATGGGGCAGTATCTGAAAATGTTATTTGTCAGATATCGTCCATCTGTTTCTCTCCTTGTCTGCATGTTTTGCAGTAATATCCATTTTTAGGGAGACAAGTCAATATAATTCTGCAGAACTGGTTTAATCTTCAATTTTATTATTATTATTTAATTTTTATTTTTTACAATTCATTAACGAATGGCAGGGAAACATAAAACCCACACTGATGATTCAGCCCAACAAGGCTCGTCTCTATTCCATGAGAAGCGAAGTTATACCTCAGGGCAAAATTAGTAGATGTTAACTCTTCTTATTAATCAGTTCTGAAAAATTTTGGCACTTTCTTACATGCAACAGGCCTCCTAAATAAATGAATGATGGAGACTATTTTTAAATGCATTCTAAAACTGAAAGAATTATGTGTCATTTCAGGGAGAGTTCTAGTTTTTTTGTAATGAGGAGCTATTAAAATCAGAAGGTCTTTTTTTGGCAGCTATCTGATTCTCTGCAAATAGAGATGCTTTGCAAAATGCTCTGCAACAGGTATCTTAATTATGGACTCTGTACAAAGACTTTTGTTGTAAAAATTAATTATGGGCTGAGCAACTCTATTTGCTTTTTGCTTCATATTCTTAGCTAAACATAAGCTAACAATGTCACTGCCAATGCTCTCCAACCGTTTGTTTCACATATAACCAAAATGAAACCAAAGCCACTTAAAATAGCATAATCAGAAAAGACAATGACTTAAAAGGAAGTTATTAGAAGTCAAGACAAGAAATGAGTGGTGTTTACAAATGACACACAGAATCCAATATCAGTCAAGACTGTGACTCTTATCTGTTCCTTATGCACAAATACCAATAGCCAGGTATTAATAGATGAACATTTAGCTTTATAAGAATTAATTCAAAATAATGGCAGTAGGTGGGTCTGCTGCATGACATTCATGCTGAATAATTACGGGGGTGGCAAGCAAGGCAAAATGGAAGGTTTGAAATAAAATGAGCTCCATTCTGATACGAGCACTATCCTCATGCCATTTGTATCTCATCAAACTGTAAAAAGTCTCCTCTTGACTAGCCTCTTCAGGATGCAGTGGCTGCTACTGTTATCATCCTTTTCTTCACAGCCTTTCTTGTAAAATTATCATATTTATAATTTCTTTATTACCTAGGCCTAAGTCAATCCTATTAATCCTTTTGATTATTTTTCCTTTCATTTCCCCATTAATTTTACAGTATTACTGACTTGCAGTTACCTGCTAGAAAATCAGCCTTTAAACTGACAGTACTTAGTACCCTTGGCAACAGAGGGTCTCACAAGAATGGCTTTCTTCTTCTTTGTATCACCTTTGTCTACTTTGATCTTGAGCTCCGTTCCCTGGTTTAATATTGATTCCTAGTCAAATGACTCTTCCTTTATCATTTATCTTTCTTCATCTTGTCTTTTGCCAGCCCCCTCCCTAACACCTGCTTTGGATGAACACAGCCCTGACACAAAGATATATCTGGTTCCTTCTGACTTAGGTCCAAGTCACAGACCATGTCTCATTTTGTGTGTGTAAAATGTGTTAATTCTTTGATTGTTTTGATTCACACCAACTCACCCTAAGAGCTGTATCTGATTCTTCTCTCTATCCTTTGAACCTCTTTTTTTTTTTCACGTTTATTTGTTTTATCCTTTGATTACTGTTCTCTTAAGAACATAGGGAAGGGTTGCACAGGTGATCAAATCCATTCCTCCTGCCTTTTGCAGGCAAGTCTGTTGTAGAACTACTTTCACAAATCTGCCAAGCTCTGTTTTTAAATCAATTAAATGTTCACCCTCTGCTCTCCTAACAGAAGTCTGTTTCCACACCAAATGATTAGAAACCATCTTCCAGTTTTCAAACCTATACTGATTTATATCTTGCTTATGGTCTCTTCCTTTTGTAGCAATTCCATCCATTAACATCCCTGATATGCCTAGAACTGTCTCACATCTTATTTTCCCAGGTTAAACAAATCAAACCCTGCTAATCTATGCCTCTTCAGATAAGCTCTTCATTCCCCAGAGTCCTTCATTCTGTTTAAGCCTGAATTCATTCTTCTTGAATGTGGGACATCATAATTCCCTAAGATATGCCAGGTGGGATGCAACAGTACAAAAGTATTAATTTTCATATCTTCACTGGAGATATTTTATATATACCCTAGGCACCATTTGCTTGCATTTCACAGCTGCATCACTCTGGTGACTCAGAAATGCCTTGTGACTCACTGACTTTCACCCAGGAGTTTTGGATTATACTCTCTATTGTTAATTCTCATAAGCAAGTGTTACTCTTAGTCCTTTAAGTATTTAGTATTTTTTAATTTTCTGTACTTCAGCGACTGTGAATAAAAATAGTACAAATTCACAATGTGTATATGTATACGTAAATGTATAAATTTATAACATTTATATTGGTCTTTCCCAATCTTATTGCCAAAACTCATTTAAAAATCCTGTAATTTTTATGCAAAAGTCATGAAAATATAAGTGATACTGGTTCTCAGATGAGTCCTTACCCGATTCTGCCCACATCATTCTTTCAGCCCAGCAGTTTTCACCTCAGTATACACTGTCATTATTTCCCCTTTGCCAGTGCTACAGATAAAAAGCTTCCTATCCATTTCCATTTTTCTGAACTTGTCATGACCCTGAGTGCAACTACAGGCTCTGCAGCCTCTTCTTCTGCAGCCTTCTTCTATGGGGTTGGCTGTCTGTGCTCAAGGCCACCTCTGACCTGGAATAGCCACACAACCTTGTGTCAGGCACTGACAACACACTTCATATTTGAGGAAGAGCTTGGGGGAAACGTATTGGTGCCTTTCTGCATGTTAAGGAGTAGGTGCTACATTTAAGCTCAAGGCCTTGCCCTCAATCTCTGCCTGTACTTTGCATGTCTGTGCCTTGCTTGGCACCTCACTGGTCCTGACCCATTTACAGACTTGACTTCTTGGCTTCACTTCAGATCCATCCCCTCACTATGAACCTATCTGGACTCTTTGCTGACCCTGGTTATCATCATCAGACCTGCTCTTCCTGAATTTCAGTACTGTGGGATTAAGTCCTGTTGGTGATGCCACCGCCCTGTGTGCTTCAGCATTGCCTTCATCTTCCAAATTGTTTCCCCTTTTGGGGAAGCACCCTTTGCCTCTTCTACACATGGCTAGGCATTTTACTGTATGAATTTTTTTTCCTGTGGTTCAGATGTGGAAAACGTTGTTTGAATATTAATGTTTGTATCTCTGGTGTAGTTACAGAGATGTCAGTGTTGGCTCTGACTGGTGGTTAGGTACCTGAATATGACAACTAAATCCAGGCTATGTTCTTACAGTGCCATCCCACATTAAAGACCATACAGAATCAACAGCAGGGAAAGCCAATTCAAAGAAAAGGTCAGATAAATAACATTTACTGTTTTTAATAAGGATTTGGTTTAATAATGGTGCGATATTGGTATTTGGGGGAATAGGTACCCATATAACCAATCTGCTGTTGATCTTAATTTAGGAGTCATGGAGGTATTTTGCAGAGCCTAAGAAGAGGAAAATGTGCTAGGACAGGTACTAGTTTTTGTTTTTGAGACTAGCAGATGTATGAGAAGGTGCAAAGCCAAGAAAAGCTAGTAAAACCAGCACCAGCAAGAGTATATTTGACTTCGCTTTGGATATTAATAAAAAGCTAAGGTAGTTTTGAACATAAGGCCAAAACTAGAACCCATTTTAGCACTGGTATATAATGAATCCATATATGAGTCTACCTCCAAAGACAAGACCTTCTTTACATAAAGCAGCAGGTGACTACCTTCAGGTCTTGGTTTCAGTTTCTATAATCTGCTTCTGTAGTCTTATCTCAATTTTATCTGCAGTGCCTGCAGCCCTGGAATGAATTTCTACAGCTAGTATGCAATTCATACTAGTATAGCTTTTTCACAGGCATATACTTGGGCAGTAGCAGTTTTACTTTATTTTTTTATACTTAACAATTCACTAGGCTATTTCTTCTGTATGTACGCACAATTCCTCGCAGTCAAAATTTTTGCATGTAGGGAACTGAGGAAAGAGAAGCATCTGGAAGAAATTAATGACTGTGCTGCTTGTATGGAAACACTTCACGGACTAAGCAATGGGAGTGAAAAAAAGAGGATAGTGTCATAAACACCATCTCCCTCTCTGTCCCTCACAGCTCACTATGTGTGTGTCCACAATAAAGAAAATAGTTGCTAGCACGAAAATCATCAAGAGGAACCTTGAACTTGGGTGTCCCAGTAAGAAGCGCAGAAGGCCACGACACCATCTCTTGGCAAAAGAACTGCAATGTTTTCCACTGAGTCTAAGAGAGACAAACGACTGGGCTGTATAAGAGCATTATTGTTGCCACCTTGTGCTGGGGGAGCAGTTTCTAGAAGGCCACTGGAAGCACTAGGCACGCAGTAACAGGAATCCCAGCAGCAGAGCCCAGGCCATTCAGGGTGAAACCTCAGAAGTGAGCAGTCGCTGGGGAAAGAAAGGGAGTCAGCTCAGGGCGGGATGGCAGTGAAACAAGCAGCCTGTGTTGTTGGATGTAAAAGTCCATTATACACAAAATGCTGCTTTCTCGGAGTTTGGGTTTGTAGTTGCAGGAGTATTTACCAACAGAAAAGGCTGTGGTTTGAGAGCTGAAACAATGTAGCAAACTCAGGCTTCCGCATACTTATCCCTAGATTTGCTCAATATTGACTTCAGCACGGAAAGGTGAGTGTGTATTGCTGAAGTACTTATGGGGGGAATTACCTATAAGTGCTCAAACTTTATGTGAGTTACACAGAAGGTTCATTTTTGAAGTGCTGTTTTATGAGGGTGACTCCGCAAGTCAGAAAAGGGGCTGCCAGTGCAATTTGATTTTTGTGCCTTTGTGCAGATACCCTGAAAGTTAAGCTTGGCTTTCTTCTTTTAAGCAATTTATTAGGTACTTTTTTTTTCAGTAAGCTGAGAAGCCTTGCTGTTCTCCCCTTTCCATTGTCAATATCGGGTTACACTGACTTTTTTTTCTTTTAAAGTATTATTTTTGCTTTAGGAACACTAAACAGTTTTTAATCAGTATTTTACTTTAATGCAACATTAATTTTTCCTTTGTGTAATGATGATATTTCTCCTGTCATAAATAACTAGCGCTGACATACTACTCCCAGACAACAGGAAAATGTATTTGTATTTGTAGTTTTCCCAGTGCCTATCCAGAAAGCTTGATTTATATATATTTTTTTTCCTCACAGCACAGGTTTGGGGTTTTTTTTAATTTATTTATTTTTTTTAAAATCCGACTCGGATAATTCGATAAACGTTTCCTTTTAAAACTCCAGCGCATTTCCCGGGCAGGCTCCGCGTTGTGATCCGATCCCTGGGGAGGGAGCGCAGGGTGCGGGGTGGGTGGCAGGCGGCACGCGGCGGCTACCGGGAGCGGCCGTTAGGAGGGCACGTGCTGCCCTCCTCGAGCGTCGTCTCGAGCGGCCGGCACCATGAGGCGCCCGCTCTGCCGGCGCTACCTGCCCGCTCCAGGAACGCGGCCCTCGGCAGGCACCCGGGACGCTCTCGGCCGGCAGCGGTGAGAGCCCCGGGGAGACTGCGGCAGCCTCCGACAACTTCTCCTCATCCCTGCCTTTTGGGCGCCCGCAGGCCCTTCTGGCTCTCGCGCCTCGGGAGATGCGTCCCGGCACGGCGGGGCGGAGAGCGGCGGGCGGTGAAGGGGGGGGGGGGGGGGGGAGCCAGGGGTGTGTCCTGACTGCTCCCTGCCCCGGGCACCGGGGTCTACTCTTCTCACTCGGGCGGCGGGGGCTCAGTCGTCTGGCTGGCCCAGGGCGGGACGAGCCAGCAGCTCGGCTGCCCAGGGGCCATGGCACGGAAAAGTTTGCCTCTCCTCCTGCTCCTGGCGGTGCTCGGCAGCCGAGGCCAGCCGCCAGCGCCGCCGCCGCCGCCGCAAAGAGGTACAGGGGAGCGGGGAGTCAGCGCCTCACACGCCCCGGACGGGGCCTCAGAGGACGTAGAGGGGGAGGCGACGTTCACACTGTCTCTTCTAGAGTTCTTGTAATGATGGGAGGGCTGGGGGGACAGAGACCCAACGAGACAAGCAACCCCCCGCCTGCAGAGGAGTGATAGCGGGGGAGTGCTGCCGGGGGACACCACAGCTGATGCAGCAGTCGTGCAGAGGAGATCTGTGGGTTCGGCAGCCCGTGTTGCCCCGAGCCTCTCTTATTGCCCCCTTGGTCGGGGCCGCGGGCTCCCACCTCGCTGAGCGGCGGCCGCGTAAGGAGCGCGCTGCCTCCTCCCCACTCCGGGGCAGGACCTCCCGGAGCGCGCTGCCGCTGCGCTCCTGGCGGGGAGCTGGTCCACGCACCCCGTTACACGCAGTAGTCACCCGCTCGCTCCTCCCTCTTAACGCACACACCCGCTTTTATTAGGAGGCAAAGTCACGGTTCGGAATGTCTCAGATGAGCTTCGTCGTGACTGAGGACGGAGCGACAAATCGCACTTACCGTGATATAGGAGGTTAGGGACGACTGGACAACATGTCCTGAAACGTCGGGTATCTTACAGGCTAATCTGCTGGCAGCCCTCTGCCCGTATTGGGCCCTTCTCTTGGCATCTCTGTGTTTAGGAGAAGCTGGCTAGGCTGTATTGAAATAAATGCTGGCTGCTCGGGCTGCTCTTACTTCAGGTGACAATATACTTAACCAGTAACAAAGCTTTTTTCCATATTAAAATCTAACCGCAACTGGAATGGGAACAGCATCAATTGTATCCTGCACGAGTAGTCAATGTCTAAAACATACAAGCATCTTTCATGACACAGTGTTGACATAGTACAGTGTGTTGACAATGAGGGCTTTTTTGTTTGCTTGTTTTTTCAGTGTTGTGTGGAAAGATCCTAGGGGGTGATGTATAGATATAGGGGAAATAAACTTTATTAACTGTATCAACTCTCATAGGAAATACTTAAAATCATTCTTCAGCTCACAGTGTTTCTCCTGGTGCCCACATTTGCTGCTCTTTACATTTTTAGCCTTGGTAAAAAGAATTCAGTAAGAAGATACCATGAGTGCATTAAAATAAAACTGATTAAAGCCACTAGAATAACAGCTACTTTCTGTTTGACCTTGATCTCACACTATAGGCTGAACACTTTGGATTAGGAAGTTTTATGGTTTAGGGTTTACTTTGGAAAACACTACTGTCATTTAATGAAAGAGGTGTCTCAAGCAGCTGGCTTAATACTAATTTTGCCCTGTGAAGATAAATGACAGTTGGTCAAGTATCTGTGTAGATACAACCTCACCCAGAATTAGGCTGTGTGTTTCAATGATGACTTATTGGTAAACACTGAAGACTGAGATTTTAAAAGTAGAGTGTTTAAAATAAAGCATATCATGTGTTTTCCTCTCGCCTTTTGTTTGTTTGTTTGTTTTTTTGGGTTTTGGTTTGTTTTTTTTTTTTCTTTTGGTTTGGTTTTGGTTTTGTTTGTGTATTTGTTTTTTGTTTTTTTCCTTTTTTTCCTCTGTCAGGGGTGATGAAATGAAAAGTGAATGCAAATGTGAAAAATATTGTTTTTCCATTTCTTCTAATGTTCTCTTTCACACACAAGCAATTTTACACAGAGACACTTTTGAAGTGTCCGTTTCTTTATGCAATATCTTAGCTTTTTTAACCTCTACAGTGAAGGGATATGATAATTATTTTCCTTCTAAATGAGAAGTGGGTACCTAGAGTGTTCATCTGCTGCATCTGTACTATTATATCTGAGTTCTGGTAATTCAGTGAGGAGCACTAGGACTTCTGATTAGATGTTAATAATGTGATGATGCAACCCTCTAGACCTCAGAGTTTAATTCAGATTCTGGCCTGCCAAACTTTTAAGCCATTTGCTGTCTTTTAAATTTCTTTCTGAGATCTGTCACAGCTGCTAGGAGGTGCTAGCAGTATGTAAATATCACAGTGTTGCCCAGGCAAAGGGGTAATGAACTCCTCTCAAACTTAAAAAGTTTGAAAAGTCCTGGGGGATTTTTAACATGTAGAAGAGTGTTATTAAACCCATGTTTTATACCTTTAGATTGACAGCTTTTGTTTTTCCACTTAATAGTTTCTTGGTTATAGCCGTAACATTGGATGGTAAGTATGGCTCTGTAATTGTTAGCACCAGTCAGATGTCTGCGGAGAAAATTGTGTAACAGAGCTGCAATGCTTTGAAAAACAGTACTTGAAACATCACAATGAATTCCCATGTTGTTTTTAGAACAGAACACTTAAAGAACATTTTGCACCTCAAAGATGAGAACAGTCAGTAATCCTGGGTTGTGGTTGTTTTTTGGTTTTTGGTGGTTTTTTTGTTTGTTTGTTTTTTGTTACTTGTTTGTTTTGTTTGGTTTGGTTTTGATTGGTAGAAAATTTACTGTGGTCAGAAACCTGGACTTAAGGTTGTTTTTCTTTCAGCTACACATGTTTGTTTTTCTGTTGTTTGGACACTAATTAGTCATGTATAATGTCTCATAAAGTGGAAGAATCATAACCAGAAAGATATGTGCATTCTGCAACAGTGTTTCTTGTGGGTATTCATAACTTGTGGTTAAGGCTGCAAACTTACTGAATTGCTTTATAATGTTCCTTTTGAATCTTGAATTCATCCTCTTCCCTGTGGAATGTGAGAGAAACTAAGTGTAGTTTAGAAAGCCATAAGAAACTTTTGATTTTGAAGATTTCAGCCTTTTATTAAAAGGTCTAAGTATCAGTCATGGGCAAGAGCTGAAGCTGAATCTGTGAAAGGTGTGAACAGTAGAGACAGAGCTAAGGAAGAGAGACTGCACAGTAACTTGATCTGAGGTGTCAGCTGCTAACATAAGTGGAGATAACTCATGGAGTGCAGGTGTTTCTTAGCATCTCACAAATCGGAAGTGTAAGTTGACTCCAAGAGCTGATGTATGTAGCTTACTTCTAAAGTCAAAGTGAAATTTCTCACTTGAAATAGAAATGAGAGGTGAACATCAACTTAGTGTTAAAATGTGACTGTGCCAGTCTGTTAGGCAACGAATGATGGCAGGTTGGTTAATATTTTTAACTCTGACTGTAGGTGTAGGTTTGTTAAACTAGTTTTCAGAGTTTAGTTCCCTCTGTTATTTCATGGATTACAGGATTGTTTCCCGCATATGTGCATATTGTACTCTGAAAAGTTAAGAGAAGTAGTGGGACATAATTTCACATATTAAGACTGAAGAATGTTGTGTAGGCTTAGATTCTCTGTTTCTGGAAACAAACAAAAAGTGGTTTTATTAATAGTATAGGGTTACATAAAAATTAAGTCTCCTGTTTCTTTATAGAGACCTCTTTGGAGTAAGGTCAGATTGCAACCATGATCACTCCCTCCCAGCTGTGATTTTGATACATAGAGGATTTCCATCATGGTTGATGGCATTTAACCATTCAAAACATTCTGCTGACTTTATATGGAGCATGGTGCTTTTCAGTTATTTAGTTGGTATTGGAAAAAATAGTGTTGGTAAATTTGCGTTCTACTTTCCTGACAGAACAAAGCTGAGGTGATTGTTCTGTTTATCAGCCTGTTGTCACCTAAATAAATATTAAATGTGTTGACCAGTATCAACAAGATTAGACAGCAATATAGAAATCTTTAGGATAAACTCTGAAAACCAATGGCTGTTTAGGAGAAAGACCCCCAAAATACTGTGAGAGGGAAGATAGAATTTAGTTATTATGTAATCTAGTCAGTCTGCTTAGTCAACATATGTGGTGCTCTGATTTCAAAAATATGAAGGAGTGTATGTTTTCTTTTTAGAGTGTGGGTGTCTTAATTTATTTTTTTTAAAATGAGTTCTTTAATCTAGTTTCAGTATCTTGTAACAGGTAAGTAGGCCTTGTTCACTGAATGTGTAGTGTACTTCAGTGAAGTGGATTCTGTGCATAATTTTTTTACATTAATTTTATATGCTGCTTTATATTTTTGCTGGTTAGCTTTTGGTGATTTGGAAATTAAGGTTTTTGTTTCTCTTTGTTATTTTTTTAACTTTATGTATACAAGACAGATACTGATCCATTCTAGAAACTCTCTTAGGAGTATTTAGTGCTTCCTGATAAATAAGAGTTAACCAGTCCTGAAAGTTTGGGAGATGCTGCTCCCAAGAATGTGTTGTGATTGCTTGTAATTTTTTAGTTTAATGTTATTGTCTGTATTGTTTTCATATAGTTTAATAGCTGGTTGAGGAAGTGAAAGCAGAGGGTATTAATATATGTTTCAGATTTAGAATGTGAGAACAGAAAACATTAACGGTCAATGTAAATTTTATAAGGAGGTAGAATTACCCAGACTGACTAGAGACGTGTGCATTTTTGTGTACATGCTTTAACTTGAAATAACTGCAGCCAAACTAGATGAGGTAGGTCTTGCACAAGAATGTGTGAATTTCTCCAAGCAACAAAAAAACATACAAGATGCATTTAATGTTTAAACCCCTTATTATTAATTTTTCCTCCTACAAGTTTTTCACAGGAGTCTTTTTTTCTAGGTTTTAAATACTAAAGTCAGAACAGTGGGTCTTTAACCTGTTCCAAAATCTGCTTTAAAATAATACAGCAAAGAATCATTTTTAATTAATTCAGGCTGGAGGAAGGAATCCACCCACACATGTTCTAAATTCTTATCCGGCTACTTGGACTGACAGTTTTTGGAGATTATAGTATTTTGGAATAAGAGGCAGCATGAATTCCTGGTACAGTGTGGCTTTTTTTTTTTTTTTTTTTTTTTCCTCTGAAGTCCAGACTCCTTTGCAGGCTAGCAATGGTTACAGAATAGAAATACATGGAAGCATCAACAAGTAATCAATACTTGATTATCTCATTTTCTTTCCCAATATTTTTCTTAACTAATAAGTTGTTTATTACTGAATATTTTTCTTCCTGAATGAGAATTCTGTCTAGGTATCTCAGAGCTCTTATGTCCCATACTAACAGCTCAGGCCCTGCTAACAGTAATACAGACTCAATCTTACAGATGTAAAATCTCATGTTTGCTAAATTTTATAATGACTTTGAAACAGGAAAGAATTCCTTGATATTTGCCAACAAAGCTAGTTTGTGAGATGGCTCCTGGGAATGACTACCTGTTATTCTCATGTACCAGCTACTGTAGTTGATAGCCAGTATCTGTCTTTCTGCTTTTCCACAGCTTTGATGTTCTCAGTCCAATAATATAGCAAAGAGAGGTACTTAAGGAAATGGCAATGATTTTTGGACTGTGTCTGTACCATGGACAAGGCAGAGATTAGGAAAAATTATAAGATTTCCAGAACAAGTAGTTCGAATTTGTTTGATTTTTGTTGTGAGCACTAAAGATCTCTCAGGATTCTTGTAAAGCTCAAAACAAATAGCTGTTACTGCTTTCAATTTTTTCAGCAGTTCAGTCTCCATTAGTTACACCTTAGCATCACAAGGATTTTCCTAGGTCTCCGTTCCCTGCCAGATTCCTCTAGGAGATATTATCTTTGAATCAGACCTTGTAATAACATTAGACTGTAAAGCAGCTGTAGCAGTATTATGCCAGGGAACTCTTGTGAAACCTCAGGAAGAATAATGAACATTCCTGCAGAGTGGATTATTCAAATACCATTGAAATCCCTTGTTCTGTTTCATCTGATGTGTATCAACAAGTGTAATAATTCATGGACTTAAGATGTAGTAAAAAAGAAAATTATCAAAAAGTGAACAAAATATTATTAAAAATATTTTTGTAGCTATATCAAACTGTTTTTTTTTTTGTTAGCAAATGAATGTATCTTGTCATTCTTCACCTCCTCTAATGAGCGGGAGCAGTATTTGAGGTCAATTAGAAGATATCAGAAGGATTCTTCATCAGAAAAGTGGCTCTTAACATACTGTATATTTCTCACTACTGTGAGAAAATGGAGCAAAGCTTGGGGCTGGCAATCAATAGCTTAGAGGTCCAAGAAGAAGAAATGAGTTTTTCTCTATACGTCCAGTGAGGGTGAGAGTTTATTCAAGATTTAGTTTGGTTTTCTACGTAGACACTGCCTCTTCAGCTGAACCCTGAGAGTTTTAGATGCTGCTTGCATTGGGCTACCTTTAGGTTTTTATAGAAGAGACTGAACATGGCAGCATATTCCTCTGTTTATTCTAGCTGGTCAGCAGCCTGTAATATTCCACAGAATGCAATACTATTGCTGTACATGTGTTGCTGAATAGCTTAGGTTTAAGAAGGAATAAATAAATAGCATAATTTGTACATAGTGCTATGCTTCCCAATATGTATGATAAAATACTATATTGCAACGATAACTGTTTTGTGCATTTTCTAAACCTGTTTGCATTGGTACGGAGTATGAGTAGTCTGCATTCCTCTGAAAGCCAGAGAAAGCTATGAAACAAGAAGTATGTGCATTTTAAAGGATGCAAAGTAACATAATTAATACATTCAGAGCTTTTCGATTTCATATTTGAAACCACCAGGAAGAGAATGTACATGTTTGTGCTAATTCCAAAGCTGGTGATTCTAATGTGATGGAATTTGCACATCTGATCTAGTTGAGTGAACTACATGTGCGTTTCTTTTAATCACAACAAAAGGATGATTGGTGAACATCAAAAGTACACTTAATGTGTTTAACCTAGAGCCATCATTGACAATACTTAATTAGTTAATTTTACCTGAAAGAATCAATTCCTGGTACCATTTCATCCCTATGGGTAATTTTTTAGTCACCTTTTACCAAAACTGTAGAATATCAGAATTCCCATGCGCAGTCCCTGGCGCAGAACAGAGTAAATTTCTCATTGGCTTTTGATTTTGGTATGATTGAAGAATGTTTTCTATTAATCATCTTTTTTTTTTTTTTTTTTTTAAAGAATGAACCCTCACACAAAAAGATTTCCTTCACCATGGGAAAAGAGCCCACACATTTAATTGAAAAATATATTTGTAATATTCACACTAAATTATTTTCTTAAGCATAGTGAATTTCTGCAGCTGCACACAAGCTTCTAATTAATTCCATTGTACTGAGGTTGTGTGTTGTGTAGGTTTAGAGTAGGAAGTGTGCTTCTCCCTCATTTGCTTTTAGTAGGCTTATATAGTGAATATGGCAAATACTTTCTAAATTCAGAGAAGGTGCAAAGCTTTTACATACATACTTTCCAAAAACTTGACGATAAATGCAGCTTCAGTTTATTCCTGCAGCTGCAGCTTTGACATGGATAATAAGATAGTAATTTCCTAGCAAAATTAATGGTAACATGTTTGTAAAACCTTCATAGTTTATTTACTAGAGGGGAAAATGCAATGAGCTTGCCATATTGGTAGCAGTTATGTAAGACTTTGAAACTTACAGTTCAATTGGTGAAATAACTGTGGTATGGAAAAGTAATGGAAAAACAGCAATAATACCATAACCATCAAGAGCTTGAGTCAGTTCTTGTGGAAATTAGACACTGTACTAGAAGAATGATGTAGAAGTCAACTTTTTAGACTGAGTCATTTGTCTGTTCATTCAAGGCACACCTTATTCTTTGGTCAGTTTTGCTGCTCTCTTAAAAAACACAGGGCTTACTAATAGGTTAGTAGCCATGAAAGTATCTGGGAATGGTCAAATACCAGAAGTGAAAACTAATTGCCTGTTTCCCTCTCTGAAATGCTTATATACCAATGCACGGAGTATGGGGAGTAAGCAGGAGGAGTTGGAGATCTTCATTAGGTTACATGGCTATGGTGTACTTGCAACCACTGAAACGTGGTGGGACAGTTCCTGTGACTGGAATGGTGTCAGGGATGGCTGTGCACTACTTAGGAAGGACAGACTAAGAAGGTGAGGTGGTGGTGTTGCTCTTTGTGTGTGAGAGCAACTGGAATGTACTGAATTCCATCCAGAGGGAGAGACAGAAGGGGTTGAAAATTTGTGGGTAAGAATTAAGGGTCATGCAAATGGGGGTGAAACTGTAGTGAGTGTTTACTATAGACCACTAAGCCAAGAAGAAGATGCTGATGAGGCCTTCTATAGCCAACTGGAAGTAGCCACCAGATCACACTCTTTAGTGCTCATAGGTGACTTCAATCACCCTGATAGTTGTTGGAAAGCCCACACAGCCAGGCATATCCAGTCCAAAAGGCTCTTGCAGCGCATCAGTGATAACTTTCTGATGCAGCCAGTTGAAGAACCAATAGGGAGTGGTGCACTGCTGCACCTTGTATTAATGAATAAAGGCCTGGTTGGGGACATTAAGGTTTTAAACAGTCTTGGTGACAGTGACCACGACATGGTGGAGTTTAGTATATTACAAGGAAGAAGGGCTGTAAGTAGGACTACAACCCTCTACCTCCACATGGCTATCTTTGTACTCTTTAAGGATCTGCTTGCAGGAATCCCATGGGCTAAGACTCTGGAAGGGAAGGAAGCCCAAGAAAGTTTGTCAGTTGTAGATGACCCTGCTCTGGCACGGGGATTGGACTCGATGATCTTTTGAGGTCCCTTCCAACCCTTACTTTCTGTGATTCTGTGATTAAGATAATATAGAATGAGATAAAATTACTCTGCTCAATCTGCTTCATAAACTCAAGCAATTATTATATTCAATGTAATAAAGCCATTATATTTTGCACAGCAGGCCTTTAAATCACTTCTGGAATTAGTTTAAAAATGTAGCATCTGTCTAAAATTGATGATTCCTGTACAATTATTTTCTATAAGTGAAACAGAACTTATGTATTCCTTGGTAAACTAAATCATCAAAGAGTTCAAGGAAATAATTTCCTCTTGTTGTCTACATGTTTTTCCTTTATGGATGTTAGTTGAAATACCCGAGTAAAAGACATAATATCATGTGGTATGTACTCATTCTAGTGTGAAAGGTTTATTTGAAGTTACAGTGAAATTCTTATTGACTTTCTCAAGGCAACAGTTTCATTCCTGGTCCTTATAAAGGGAGAATAAAACTCAGAACATAACATTTTGTTCTGTCTTAATATTCTGCTGAACATATGTGTGTGTAATCAGTTTGTTTCTACAATAACTGGAAGAACAATTGAAGCCAGAGGGTTCCAGAGCTGTCAGAAGAACTAGTTAAACCCAAACGTTATCTTTAGGTGAAAACTAGAGAGTGAGTTGCTAAAGAGAGCTATCAAGAAGCATTTAATATTGTTTGCTGTTAAAATGAAGCTTTGTTTCTATGTTAGTATCAGTACCCTTGACTGTACAGAGGTACCTAAAAAGTGAACCAAACCAGTTAGCTTTTAAGATGAACGAATTGTGGAAATGACACACAAGGGGAAGTTCTTTGAATTAACAGATAATTATGGATATTTAACAGATAATTAACAGATATTATGGTTAAAGATCCATAATAATATTTTCTGTTAGAAATTAAATATTTCTGTGTCCAAGATGGGACATTTTCACTGCATCTGTAGAGCTGAAGAAACATCTGTTCTAAATCTGTGGGGGTGAAAATATCGATTGGCATGCCATCAGATGGTACTTCTAGACACTCTTGTGTTTCACTAGCAATAATCACTCCTGCACATGCACTTATGAATGTATGTGTGTTTTATGACAAACTTGACCAGCGGTAATTCCAATAGGTATATAATTCATTATGTACAAATTATTCTTGTAATTTTTACCAGGGCATAGAAAGTTCAGCAAAGGATTCAGCCTTTAAGTGTCTTCAGAAGTGTCTAAGTTTTAGGGGTGTATTATAAAAGAATTTTGATTCATTTCTATTTGCAAAGCTTGTTATACATGGTATTTATATTAGATTTTAAGGTGGAATTAATTTGTTTGAGTTTATGCAGGTTTATTGAACCTAGAGAGAACTTAAGATATGGCACTACTCAGCCTTGGTGTCCAATATGAAATATAATTAGCATGAGAGAAAAGGAGTGCATTTGTTTTAAATAATACACTTTTAAAAATTATAAATTAAATTATCACACTCATAACCCTTCTTTCATGTTCCTAATTCAATTTTTATCCCTAGTATGCTATATTATACAATGGAAGACTTTGGCTTCATTACAGTGTATGTCGCTTTAGCTAAGAACCAACATATATAATGTTTACAGTTACTGCATATTACTCATCTGCATTTAAGTTCTACCTGAATTAATTATCTAGGACTTATAAATTTTGGGAGCAGTTTTGAGTGAATCCTAATTTTTAGTATTAGACTATGGATACAGGCCTGAGATAAAGACCATGTAGTTTAAAGCAGGGATTGGCTGTTAGATGTTGCCTAGCTGTGATAACATAGACTGAGCTACTGTAAGGAAAGCAGATGAGATTATAGCTATTAAGATTTACTTTTTTAAAATACAGCTTATAAAAAAATTCTGAATTAGAGACAGATCATATTTCCCACCCTTATAAGAAACCTTCAGTGTTCCTGTATGATTATTCTTCTTCTATCCTCTTTCTCTATGGAATGTCTCTGCATAAATGGAAATTAATTGTATCTATCTAGAGCAGATGCGTACTTGGAAGATGAGCTAAGCTGTTCTTTCCACCTTCATAAATGAAGCTTGTACACTGCTATTTAGATAAGTGAATTGTTCTTTTGATTGATATAGTGGATGAACTGAATAAATTTTAATGTTCTGTTAACACTTTCAAAGCTAGTAAGTTTGTGATTTCTGCCCACAGAACTTATCCTTTCATCTGACCCTTTACTTGGTATAAGACCTGATAGGAAAATATGAGTAGCCCACACCTTGAATTGTTTGTGTTTCAGCTTTTTGCATGACTAAAAAGGCTCAAGGGTATTATTTCATTAGGCCCAGAAACAGAAGTACTTTTTGGAAGTACATTGTTTTCTGAGAAGAACATATATTTGTGCAATCACCTCTGTTTTCTTCAGGAAAAAGACAGTTCTTATGTTATGTTTGGGTTTTTGGGTGGTTTTTTTTTTTTTTTTCCAACTAAAGAGTCACACTTGTGCAGACTGTACTTTTGAAAAAACTACCATTTCTGAAGACAGGTGCTCTCTGGTACTGGATGTTCTGAATTGTTGCATTCAATTATTTGAAATGTGTGATCTGGTATTATTTTTTTTTCTTTAACGTCTCTAATTGTTCTACTTGAATCATACTGATGCAAACAGAAAATCTGGAGTCAGATTTCCTTCCCAGATTTGAGTATTCTGGCACAATATTCCAGGACATTCTTCTGACTGATGCTTCTTAAGCAATTCATATCATCATGTCCAGATATGAATATTTCAAATATATCTTGTTACTGAAGTCCCTGTGAATATGAATGATTAGCTCATCATAAGTATCAGTTGACTAGAAAAATAGCAACGTGACCAGTATATGTTTTTAAAATGTGATATTTGTAGTAAGGCAGTCCTTAGTCATCTGGGGAGGATGGTGAAACTGGTTGTAGGAAATGCTGTGTAAATAGGTCCTTTATTTAAGGTAAATACTCTCCTTTACTTAAGACTACTATAGATAAATACTTTACTTATGACTATTATACTTGCAATTGTAGTATTCTACAAATTCGCAGATGTTTAGTATGGGGTTATGGAAAAATATTCAGTTACTCTTATCAGCAGAATACTTCATGCTTGGAGACAGACCCTAAAAGGACAAATAATGCTTAAAGGATGTAGAAGTTTAGTGGCCTTCTAAAGTAGGTCACAGTCTATCTTTTTGTCTTTTCTAATAAACTCTTCCAAACCAGATATTTGAACAACATAAACAGGAAGCTGTAAATTTAAACAAAGGGTAAAAAATCATGTCCTAAATTTGCATTTGGATTTTGTTACCAGTCTTAAGATGCTACCCAGTGCAACAGCATGCAGCATGGGAAATCTGATAATGTTGTGAATCTTTCAACCTTATGCATGCTAATCTGAGCATGGTTTCCTGTAGTAGTGCTGATATGCCAGATAAAACAATCTTGGATCCAAAATCAACCTCTGTTATAAAGGAATGTTCTATGCTCCTTCTATTTGTACTGTAATCTGTGATTAACATTCCGCTATCACAAAGGCAAGTACAGTATTGCATTCAGTTTTGTGTGTAGGCCTGCTTCCAAGTGATAAGCAATAGTGGTTTACATGACTGTTTGGTTCAAGTGCAGTTAAGTATTAATTTATGTCACATTTAAGTGTAGAAATACTTTTATTCCAAGCAGCATCCTCAGGGTAATTAATTGCTTTCGTGTTTTTCAGCGGCAGTAAAATTTTTCACCATAATGAAATTACTGTGCTTTGGCTTTCTCAAAATATTTTTTTCATTTGGGTCAAATAGTGGAAATAATGGACAATATATTACATTGTATGTAGACCTAAGTTTAACAGCAAAATTTAGTATGAACAGATAAAAATATTTATTTTTCTGTCTCTGAGTGCTGAGTAGAATCTGTGGATAAAATACTAAGATCTGGCCTTTTTTTATTATTATTTTATTTTTTTTCCTGGGCAGACTTCCACCAGAAGTTTAGATGTGAATTCCAAAATCAACATTGCATTATCTCTCTGAGAGCTCTTTGGTGTCTTCCTCCTCTAAAATATGTAGAGTTGCACAATAGCCCCGCTGTGCTACTTTAGGATTTTCATATTTTTGAAGAATGAAGAAAGTTTTGAGAGGAATGCTTCTCTCTCTTGTGCTAGAGGTGTCTTTACATTATGCTTCTCTAACAGTTCAACAAGGCTTTACAGAAACATAACCCAAGAAAGCTCCCACTTCAACCAACACAAATGAAACATAAAGTACTGGGAAAAGTATCTGTAACAGTTAACATTAGACCTGTTGGCTGATTAAGCAGGTGTTTTTTCTATCAATCATTTGTTTCAAACAACACTTCAGATTACAAACCTCCGGCGTTTTGATTTGTCTTCCAAAGGAGACCTTCTCTTCTCTAAAGAAATTGAGTAACTGCTCCTGATTTAGGTACTTATTTTCTTGTCTGATACCCTGACACCGTTAGAAAAAACAGCAGGTGATGAGGACAAAAACAGTCCAAGTGAATAGAGGATAATATGATTAATAATTAAGACCAATACTGTGTAGAAAGATTAGAAATGAGAAAAATATCGAAGTTAAAATATACATCTCATGTTGAAAGACTAGAGTTATCTACTTTCCATGGCTGAAAAATCATGCTTCCTTTTGTGCTCTGTATGCAAGAACTCACAGGAGAATTATCTGTGTAAGAAAAGTGAAAATACCTCCCTCTTCTCAACTCGTTTGGAATTTGGGCCACTGTCCTAGAGGTAGCAGATATGGGTATAAATCCTTCTGGGTAAATGTTGGTAAATTCTCTATAGTAAAGGTACTCAGTTTGTTTCAGCAAGGTCTTTCTGAAGCTTTATTAGGTGTAGAAGAGTTATAAAGTTTACAAATCATGTACCACTTCAAGGAGGTGACAATAACTGAAGTCTTGGAAAGTGAGCAATAGTTGTAGTATTGCTAAGACTCAAGTTGAAATAACCAGAACTAAAACAAGCCAGAAACTGAGATCTACTTTATAAAACCCAAATCTATTTTATTTTTCTTCAGCATTGCAATTTTTGAGTATGGCCAGCTACAGGTTGGCCATATTTTGTCTATATCTTGCTGCAAGTTCTGTAGGCAAACAAAAGTTTATATGACATACAAAGTGGTACAATTGAAGTTTTCAGTGGTAAAACTGGTAATAGAAACCAGCTACATCTTCTATAGACACTTTATTACACAACTGTATTGATTGAGAGTTTGGGAGATGTAGTTTCTGTTTCCTTTATAGGTCAGAATTTCTTTATAGATATTGCATCAGTAAAAAATTTCTTGCAAGCATCTGTAGTTACAGTTTAGTGATACTGGTTAGAGATTGCTGTTATGAAAAGAGGGTGAAGCATATTTCTAGCTCTCATTTTGAAATGCATGTAGATTGAATTCAGGAAATAAGTATGATTGCAATGTTTGTAAACCCAAGGGGAGATAAGAGCAGGAAAACCTGTGCTCATCTCACAGTGGAACAGTGTTAAAATGGTTTTCATCCTGTAATAATTTCATCTGGTCCAGATAAAGCAGACGGTTCTACATGCACACAAAGATGCTGAGGTTTGTAAAATATTCCATACACTATAGGGTTATATTGTCAGGGAAGAGAGGTTGGGAACATGGAAGCTTTGATAAAGTGAGAACCACATTCCTAGGAACTCAGGATGGCAGAAGGAGACTTTCAAATATTGCTGTGGGAAATTTGTCGATTCTTTTTCCCCAACTACTTCAGTTTCTGTCTTTCTGAGAAGTAAATTATTCAATCAGAATTATATCTGGAAATTCGGTCATGTAATTTGAAGGCAAATATAGTACCTAATACCAAGCAATGATGTCTTATAATTCATTGAGATTTTCTGTATTATTGTCACTAGACCAGCCTTGATGCATCCAAGTTTGCAAGAATTGGGTTGTAAGCCAAATCTACTGGAACACACATCACCACTAAACATGGTGATTCCCATATGGCTATTCCCATTTTCTTTTTTCCCTCTTACAATGTAATCTTCCCCTAAAGTTTTGGGGGAGGGTATGAAGAGTGTTTCAGATATAATAGGTTCCTTGTAAAGATGATGATTTATTTAGGGGTAGGTTGCTGCAAATGTCATGAAGCTTTCTGGAGACAAGTGGGAAAGAGTTCAGTTCTTTTCTCAAATCTCCAAGGGCACAGGATGTGATCAGAATTTTTGGAAACCTGCTTTTATGTTTTAAAATTGAAATGTGGTGTACAGAAAGAAAAAAATTACATTTATGTAGCATGACGGAACTAAAGTCTTTCTGTGAAAAGAGCAGCTGTGATCTCCATTAACTTCAGAGAATAGGTGTGGTTGATGCTTACTACCTCACTAGATTTGTGTGGTTTTATTTGAGAGGAATTTGGCTATCTTGCCGCTGTATTCGAACAAACAAAATATAATGTAGCTGTTGTCCTTTGAGATTTTCTTGTACTTTTTTTTTACAAATCTGAGCCAACAAAATATTCTATGGTCTATGTTACTAATCCTGCAGCTTTTGGAAACTTGAATTATGATTCAGTTTATTGTTCCACAGCCACTTAAATTAATGTCCTTTGCTGTTTGGAAGCTCCCCATATTCAAAGCCAAAGCAGTTTGGTCTAAGTTAGACTTTGAAATTGTACTATATCAGTGTCATACTTAAGGATGAGCAATATGAACCTTATAGGAAGGAATGAGATCCTTTATTAGACCAACTAGTTCACTTAGGGAAAAATGAATGAGCTTTTTGAGTGCACAAGTCTTCCTTATATATATATAAAAGAGATATCTTAATGCCTTTATCTCATCAAAAGACATAGGAAAAAAGTTTTAAGTTTCTGCAGCTTCTAACAGTAGAATTGCTTGAAACATTAGTAAATACCTTTGAAGTGACATTTGTGATCTTCTGATATCCACTTTCCTTTGGTACAGAACTTTATTCAGGAAAACATGGGAAATGACGTGCAGTTTGGAGGGATTAGACATATAGGGGTGGCAAGATCTTTAAAGAGATGAATGAGTATAGTTTGGGAGAGAAATAAAAATTTCAGGAACATGAACTTAGAGAACTTCATAAAGGTTTGTGAATAATGATGCAGGTCTGTTATGGACAGAAGTTACCTTTAGTGCATGCTGTAGATCTTTTAGACATTTAAGTAGCATGTATGTGTAATTATTTTCCCTTTGGGTACTATTGCTATATATGCTATAAAGGATGTTCCATATATTTTGCCTGTATCTCAGGTACTCTCAGAAGCTCTTTTTAAAATATAAGATGCTCAGCTCCATATTCCTGGTCAGATATAAAAAGCAAGATAACTGTCTGTGGCCTCTGCAAAGACATATATATTCATAAAGCAAAAAATAGTCAGGCTTTAGAATTCACATGGTAATCTAGGCTAAAAGGGCTTGACTTTGTCAGAGAAAATGTTCTACTACCTGTGATGTTACATAAACTGCAATTTTGGGAGCATGAAAGGACTGCAATTACAGCCAATAATGTGTTCAACATTATAGATGAAGTGCGTTGAAGTTAAGCTGCATTTGACAAAGTCAACAAGTCAATACAGTACAGATAACACCTTCACTCCTATATTTGAGTAGTGGTAAATGCAGACATGTTGTGAAAGTACAAATATAGTCTATTTCCCTGGAGGTAGGCTCAGTCTCTGGAGGTAGGATCAGTCTCTGGAGGTAGGATCAGTAGTGCTCCTATATGAAAGATACCTAGGCTGTATTTCTGATATATGGCAGCTCTGGTGTAAACTAGGTGTGTAAAATGATGCATACACCAGAAGTATTCCTGCCACTTGAGTATAATGTATCAACTAATCACTGTATTTGAGGAGATGTGGAGATAGTGGAGATGTTTTATATATAAAGCAAACTAAATTAAAATAATGAATGTATTAGCTGAAACTTAGTCTGCGAGTATTTTAGTCTCATATAGTCAGGGCATGAACAGTGGTGTATATTAAGTAATAGTGACATCAGAATATTCTTAGGACTGAGAACTGCATATGATGTGGAGGTGTGGGGAAAAAAAGCACTAGCAGTTGAAAGGCTGAAATCCAAGACTGTTGATTTTGTGCCTGTATTGCTGTCAAGTGCTTGGAGGCTATGTTACTCGGTCAATACCAAGCACCCAGGTAACTACCCCAAAACAGGTACACTTAAAATGTCTCACATTTTCCAGTTCTATTTACAGTGCAGTTTGGAATGCTGAGTTCTTTGGCTAGCAATGAGAGCTTTCAGACCACCCTTAAGATGCCATTTTGCTGCTTTGCAGTGTCACAACAGTAATTTGACTATCTAAATACCATTATGCATCACAAAATCACCTAGTAAAATTAAGTTAGAGGACCGTTTGTATCAGCATATGGGGTCTTCAGTATTATGCTAGAATATTTGTACCTAAGCAAAAAAATGAAATTTGACCTGCCAAATATTGTGTGCTTGTTGGAAAGAAAATGAAGTCAGCAGAAGAAACCTACCATTCAGTCATGAGAGAAACAGAAACACCCATGCTCTGTGGTTTTTCTCATTGTAAACTTTACCAAGCAAAAGAGGAAGTAAGAACAATTGTTTTTAAAATTTTGTGAACTCTGAGACAAGGAGTACTTGGATTTATTGTGGTGCCTAAGGCAGAAGAAGATGGTAGACACAGCCAGAGATGAAGTTTTTTCCTGCCTCCATGTAAGGGCAGGACAAATGGAAGGACTCGAGCATCCTTTCCATGGCCTGATCCACAAAGATACATGTTTCCATTTTGCCAATCTGCAATATTTTTCAAGTGCAGAACTACAATTTGCTTCGAAGACATTTTGAATAGCATGCAGTTTTCACATATCTGTCCTTAGCTTTTCTTCTCAGTTTTTAAAATATGTAAATTTTAGCCTTTATTTTGAATAGCTTTAATCAAAATTGAGACTCCTTTTTCCTTAAAATCTTGTTGCCTTGCTATACATACCCCATACTTGGAAACAGTATTGTTATTTTGCTGTGATGTCTTATACTAAATGTTTAGGTGTGAAGCTCACTGCTACTGGAATTCTTGAAGCAGCAGCAGTGCATATGTTCAGTGCTATGTTGTGCCTTTGGAGTAAGGGTTGTAATTGGGAGGTACAGTTACTCTGAAATATAATAACATTGAAAAAGTGTATGTATATTTCAGCATGCTGGTCACTTTATCAGGACTAGCAGTCCATGTTACCATCTATCTACCATCTGATCTATAATTTCATTCCCTTTGTATGAATTTCATCTGAATAAAATATATTTCACAGAATCACAGAATTTTAGAGTGTGAAAGGGACCTCTGGAGATTATCTAGTCCAATGCCCCTGCAAGAGCAGGATTGTATTTTATCCTGTATTTCTTCTTCACATGACACTTCATGGTGTCACTTCTTTTGAATAAATTGTTAAATTAAGCAGTATATTTGCCATTGGAAGAAAAGGGTTTCTAACAGCCCTTCATTGTTACAGAAGGTAGGCTGGCAGGTCTGTTACTGCAGTTGCAGAGTTTGTCACACATCTCGTAGATGATGTAATATGCCTAAATGTGCACATTGAAGCTCTGCAGCAACCAAGCCAAATGTTTTACTTAAGTCTCTGTACTTTGCTTTCCTCACCATCTGACTTCACCTTAATTCAGCACATTACTACAGTACCTGTGCTGAAGGATGGATGTATTTTAAGCTCCATTTTTCATTCTGTGCTCACCAACGCCACAGAAGCTGCTGTGCTTTATGGAATATATGTGTAGGATTGTAGATGAGATCCTATGAACTGCAGTTCTGCTTATCCATTATAACTTAAAGACACAAATGAGGCATCAAAGGCAACACATCATACGCTAATATCTGTGTAAATGCACATCTTGTCAATCAAATGCCACCTGAGTAAGGAATTTACTTCAGTTTTTGGAAGCATTTTGAACAATTTATGCATGACATTTGCATATCATAGTCAGTGGCCTTGCTGTGAAAAAGGCTGAAATTTTAATTGTTTAGCTTTATACAGTTATTGAGTGATATCCTGGCATTTAGAAGTGTTATATAGGGAATATCATTATGATACAGGTGATTAAATATTTAAAGGAAGAGATGGAAAATTACAAAAGAAAAGAAAGCAAACTTAATTCTTATTTTTTTATGATGAAGTGCTGCATATCCTTGAGCAAGCTGTCTGGCCAACATAATTTTAATCTTTGTATTTTATTCAGAATAATCTACTACACTGTGCTCAATATCTTTAAAGAAAACACTTTAGATAAATAAAGATGTTTGTACTGAGTGTTCACAAAACACCTTAAGCATTTTAGTATTACAGAGAATAAAACTGGTGTAAGTTTAAATTAAGTTCAGATATAATGACTGATAGTAATTTCCCTAAGGACGGATAAAAGAGGGTAATCATTTTTCATGCTCTAGTACAACCCAAGTGGTCTTTCCTACCACTAACTTAAAGGTTAACTTCTTTGCAGTACAGTAAAAGATTCAAGAGAAAAACATGAGGGTGGAGGACAGTTCTGAATTAGCAGGGAAAGGCACAGTGCTGCCAAATGCTGAAATTAATTTCTTTTCTGCATGTAGGTACTGACTTGCAGTTCAGGTCTATATGGCATTAAAATTTCCTAACTACTGTTCTGTTTTTGTGTCTGTATTGTTTGTCTGGATGCAAATGGCAACTGCCACCTTTTCTTCCAAATGGCAGGGTTAGAGAAAGATTCTGACAATGTCCATTTTTAATGAAACAGGTCTCTCACTTTTAACATGAGGCCTGAGCTTCTATCTCCCTTCAGTCTGAGATGTTTTAGTCTTGTCTCCAAAGATGGTTTACTTTGCATCAGTATACAGGCACAACTAGTGGGGGTTAAGTTATCCCTTTCCTGTTAAAGCCAGGTCCCCAGTCAGTTGAACTGTTTTGGGGAAAACTAGGCTATGTTGACTAGTGGTAAGACAAATCATATGGCAGACATACTATATTTCATATCTACTCCTTGCTCCCCATGCTTTAAAAATACAGTTAGATATTTTATTCAGTGATTCTGTAATGAAAAATACATGGGTGCTCATTTATTTAAGAACAGGAGCTTAAGTCTCCCTTTGGACTACCTTTGGCTTCCACTGTTGCATCCCATAGCACTCCGTGTGCATTTGCACATGGTTCAGGCTGGAGAATTCACCCAGGCATAACCATCCTGTTATGCCTGATAAGCAGGACATTGTTCGAGAAGAACAATGGTTTTGGTTATCCTTTGCCTGACAGAATCTTCAGGTTTGGATTGTAGAAGTGAAAAGGCAGTCACCACAACTGCACCAATATTTCTGAGCTCAACTTACTGCTCTTGTGCTGGTCCTGTGTATGTGGCAAGCTCACAGGTCAACTATGAAATGAGAGCTCTCATTTGGTCACGAGGATGCCTTGTTAATACCAAATAGACCACGAAAGTATTCAGTATCTGCTGTATAACACAGTGTATACTTACCATATTGCAAAAGACAGAGTAAGAAAAATACATGTTAGATGATGAGTGAATTAGTTTCTGTGGAAGAAGTCAAGAGTAGTAGCAATTACAAGAATATTGACAAACTTGGCATACAAGGCTAGTTGCTTAAGTATTGCAAGTAGGTGGAAAAGATTTGTGTACTACCATAAGTCTTTAGTCTTTACTATGTATTATTATAATTTACAATATTGTTGGTCTGCTACTGAAAAGCAAGAATCAATTTCTAAACAGTAGATTAGAGCACAATTGGAGTACATCTGATTATCAGATTGCATCCATTTTGATGAGAAAAAAATATTTAAGAATCAGTGCATTGAAGAAAGAAAGTAGAACCAATAGTGGTTGAATTCTTTCCAGGTTTACTAAGGAAGATTATACTGGAAAAAATTATCTCAAATTTGTTCAAATTTAACAGTAATACTTTGTTTATCCTGCCAATTCTGTTAATATGTTATTATTTTCATGTAACATTTTAGTTTGATCCATAGTGATGTAAACATTAAGTGTTCTAACTTGCTTTTCAAACATCCTGGTCACCATGCTATAAAGATGGATATTGTTCCTGTGATGAATTTTTCCTTTTTTATCCTTGGGTCTCTGCCAAAGCATATTATCTTTATCTCTCATTTAATGTATTTTCTGTATGTAATGTCATGTAATATAATTTATTTTATGAAAAGAGACAAATCTGTGTTTTAAAGCTCTACATATCTAAATATTAGTGCCTTTTTTTTTTTCTTTGCAAGTGACTGGAAATGATATTTTTATCTTAGCTACCTAGGAATGTTTAAAGATGATGCAAAATCTTATTAGTATTTCAGAGTGGTACAGTAATTAGCAGTGGACACAATATACAAGAAGGGAAGTTCTGCATATTTGGAAAACTTTCAAAATATAGGTGGTGTGCAAGAACAGTCAGATAAAATACATGCTGTTATTTTTTGATCAATGGCTCAATGAACAAACAAGCTGCAGCTGTGAATATAGGATTTTTTCAAATGTTTGATAAGGAACTTTGATGTTTAAATATGAACTGCAGTAGTCAAGTTCAAAGTTGGCAGAAAGACTGAAGTATTGGAATGAGCGTTCTGATTGTTTCTTGAGTTTAATACTTTTTTTGTTGGGCTACCAGTTCATAATGAAAACTTAAATTTTGGGATATGAAGGAAGTTATAGAAATGTTCATGAACCTAATTCAGTCTGTCCAGTGTATCAGCACTCTGCTGATTAAATGAATATACAAATATCTCTATATCATGTTTGATTAACTTTTAGTCTTACTTCATCCTAAGTGTATAATTAGCATGACTGAAAATTTTTCTGAAGCCTTTCCATGGTCTGGTTGCAGTTCAGGAGGGTGGAAGACATCCAAAAAATAAAATATATTGGGAGAAGAGGCATCAAATGCTTTATCAGTGTGCACTTTAGGAAATGAGATTCTCTTTCTTGTCTTTGTCATTTTGTTTGGGATATGTTCTGCAGCAAAAGTGCTCTAGATTAACTGACTAGTTAAGCACTGCAGTGTTCTCCTATTGGTAGGACTATGACATGTCTTTTATGATCTGTATAGATTAAAAAGATATAGAAAATGAGAAGGTGATATGGAAAGCTTTCCTAGAAGATCAATAATCTTAAAAATAAAATAAAAGAAAATTGGAACTCAGGCACTTGTTGTGAAGCCACACTGAAATTTGGAGATAATTTGAACTAGTATTTGGTGACTGAGAATATTCTGGAGTATAATATTAATAAAGGAATATTGAAGGGAGACATAAATTTCATTTTGAAGGACTTCAACACGTCTTCACCTATTCAACATTAATATTGAATTAGGAATAGGGGAGAATTACTCATCATTGACTTGGTATGGAGTATTCCTGTCTCTTTTGGGAACACCTAGTGATCATTATATCAAATCTACTATATTACATGAAATATGAGTTTGATGCAATATAGAATCTCCTGCATTCCTAAAATGATATTAAGGTAAGATCAGGTAGCAGTCAGGAGAAAACAGCTGCATCAAACCGTTGAAAAAGCTTCTAAAATCTGCCACATATATACATGTGTTACAAATAATGTTTCTGTTGGTAGAACAGTGTGAAGTCCCTCATGAGGCCTGAGGCATGAAAGAAGACCTCAAATGCCTACCTACATAGTTCACTTTGATCATATAATTAACCTAAAAAATAACAGCATTCAGTATTTTTTAAGCAATCTTTGTTCCTGCCATTTATTGTTGTCAGTAAACCTTGGAGACAGGAAAGCTTATTTGATGCCTAATAGGGTGCTAAAAATATTAAAATGCCTAGAATGTTAAATGAATGCTAAAGGTTTAATAAAAAAAAAGAGTTGGGTTTTCTGGGTTTTTTGAGTGTTTTCTCTCCCTACCATTTCTGTAACAAAGTTACTTGACTTCTCTTAAAAAAACCTTAAAATAGCCCTTTATAGACGGTTTTGGTCTGCTAAGCTGGAAACCAAAACTAACTCTAGTTAAAGAACACAAGTTGGAAGAATGTGTTCCATTAAATTGCCTTGTCAGCATTATCTAATCATCACCTGACTACTAGGTTTAAGACATAATTTTTTATTTTCATTCAGTATTTAGCCTCTTCAACTAACTGAACACTAAAGGAGTTTATGCTCCTTTAAGTCCTTTGCCTTGTACAATGTCAGATGGCTTGAGACAGGTTTTATTACACAACTCCACAGGCCAGCTCTCAAATCACAATCATCTTCAGTCAATACTGTTCTCAGGTGGTTTGTCTTTACTTAGAGATGAGTAATTTCTTAGGCTTTATCTAAAGAATCACAATTCTATTTTAAAATTATTATGGAATCACCACCTTTAGATATGAGCTCTAAATGAAGAGAAGATATAAAGCATAAAAAACCCACGAAAAGTGGACAATAGTCATTCAGCAATCTAGACAAAATGTCAGAAATAATTTCTGCTAACCAGCAAAAGTGTGATAAAAAGGTAGACTGGAAGAAAGGAGGTGAGAATAGAAGGAGGAAATAAACTAAACCTGAAAAAATTTGAATATATTGGTTAAAATCTGAATAAAATAATAATTTTGTATGTAATAATTAAGTTCTATAAATTTCCTTAGGAACACAAAGCAACAGCATTTACTTAAGTTCCAAAAGGGAAGCTCTTTGTAATTATTTGTAAAGGTGAGGATGAATTTATTGTTAGGACAAGAAAGCATGAGAATGCTTTCCTTAGAAAGCAGAGTTGATCCATAAAAGTAATTCAGCTGAAGTGAGTACTCACACAGAAATTAATTTCTTGCACTTGCAGGTTAGCTGCTCAGATGCAGCTGATGTCATCCATTCTATCCTTAAGAAAACTACCTGCCATATCTTACTGAATTTTATTTACAGTAAGATAAGTGATTAATTTTGAATAATGAGTAATTCCTCAGAATCAATAAATGTGTGGCTACTTAGGCATTTAGTGGCATTAAGTACATTTAGTGGCATAATTCCTACTCAGGAGAAATTTAGGAATGTAGTTAAGTTGTGTAGAAAGAAAATCAGAGACAAAGGCACAATGTGAACAGAATCTCGCAACCTCTGTGAAGGATAACAAAAAGTCCTTCTACAGATACATCAGTGGCAAAAGGAGGGGCAAGGTAAACATCCATTCTTTACTGGACATGGGCAGGAATATAGTTATCAAAGATGAAGAGAAGGCTGAGGTATTCAACACCTTCTTTGCCTCAGTTTTCAACAGTAAGACAGGTTATCCTGAGGACAGCCGGCTTGTGGAGCTTATAGAAGGTGACAAGAATCTAAACAGCCCCCCTGTAATCCAAAAGGAAACAGTCAGTGACCTACTGAGATGCTTGGATCCCCACAAGTCTATGGGACCGGATGGGATCCACCCAAGGGTGATGAAGGAGCTGGCAGAAGAGCTCGCCAAGCCTCTCTCTATCATCTACCACCAGTCCTGGCTCACGGGGGACATCCCAGATGATTGGAAGTTGGCGAATGTCACACCAATCCACAAAAAGGGACAGAAGGAGAACCCGGAAAACTACAGGCCCGTCAGCCTGACCTCAGTGCCTGGCAGGGTCATGGAACAGATCATCCTCAGTGCAATCACACAGCACCTGCAGGATGGGCAAGGGATGAGACCCAGCCAGCACGGGTTTAGGAAGGGCAGGTCATGCCTGACCAACCTGATCTCCTTTTATGATCAGGTGACCCGACTGAAGGATGAGGGGAAGGCTGTGGATGTGGTCTACCTGGACTTCAGCAAAGCGTTTGACACCGTCTCCCACAGCATCCTCCTGAAAAAGCTGTCAGCCCGCAGCTTGGACAGGGGCACCCTGTGCTGGGTTAGGAACTGGCTGGAGGGCGAGGCCCAGAGAGTGGTGTTGAACGGTGCTGCATCCAGTTGGCGGCCGGTCACTAGTGGTGTCCCCCAGGGATCAGTGTTGGGCCCAGTTCTGTTCAATATCTTTACTGATGATTTAGATGAGGGGATTGAGTCCATGATCAGCAAATTTGCAGCTGACACGAAGCTGGGGGGAAGTGTCGATCAGCTGGAAGGCAGGAGGGCTCTGCAGAGGGACCTGGACAGACTAGAGAGTTAGGCTGATTCCAATGGGATGAGGTTCAACACGGCCAAGTGCTGGGTCCTGCACTTTGGCCACAACAACTCCATGGGAAGCTCCAGGCTGGGCACAGAGTGGTTGGAGAGCAGCCAGGCAGAGAGGGACCTTGGAGTTTGGATTGACAGGAAGCTGAACATGAGCCAGCAGTGTGCCCAGGTAGTCAAGAAGGCCAATGGCATCCTGGCCTGTATCAGGAACAGCGTGGCCAGCAGGTCCAAGGAAGTGATTCTGTCCCTGTACTCAGCACTGGTGAGGCCACACCTCGAGTCCTGTGTCCAGTTCTGGGCCCCTCAGTTCAGGAAGGATATTGAGGTCCTGGAGCAGGTCCAAAGGAGGGCAACCAGGCTGGTGAAGGGACTCGAGCACAGACCCTATGAGGAGAGGCTGAGGGAGCTGGGGCTGTTCATCCTGGAGAAGAGGCAGCTCAGGGGAGACCTCATCACTCTCTACAACTCCCTGAAAGGAGGGTGTAGCCAGGGGGGGGTTGGGCTCTTTTCCCAGGCAACTCTCAACAAGACAAGAGGGCACGGTCTTAAGTTGTCCCAGGGGAGGTTTAGGTTGGATATTAGAAAGAATTTCTTTACCGAGAGGGTGATCAGGCATTGGAATGGGCTGCCCAGGGAAGTAGTGGATTCTCCATCCCTGGAGATATTTAAAAAGAGACTGGATGTGGCACTCAGTGCCATGGTCTGGTAACTGCAGCAGTAGTGGGTCAAGGGTTGGACTTGATGATCTCTGAGGTCCCTTCCAACCCAGCCAATTCTATGACTCTATGATTCTATGATTTAGTGCATTCAAGGCAATGGATTTTCATTTTTCTTATCTATATATCATACCAGTTGCCTATGTTTTTCATAATCAGTTTAAATAAATAGGGCAATATAGTTATTTTGAACTACACTTTCACAGAACTTCCAACCTTGCCAGGATTGAAAGATCCCAGGGGGATCCCAGGGAATCCCAAGCTAATTTATCACTTTGCAAACTCTTTGGAGACCATCAAGAAATTTTAACCAATCTTGTATATGCTGGCCATTTTTCATAGCAGCCATTGTTTTGGCTTTTTTTTTAAAAATTGTTATATATTTACACTGTCTTGTATCAGGGACAAATATAGCTTGTGACATGGTAGTATGGATTTCATTCTATACAAAACCACTGACCCATCTCGAGAGATCAGAGGAGTGTTGCTAGGTCCAGAATCTAAGCTTTGATCATGTTCTCCCCACTCCCCATCTGTCTAACAGTTTATCTGTAATTCAGGAAATGTAATAAAATTTTTGTAAGTGTAACCCATAAAGAAAACAAAACTAGAACTTGTAGTTGAAAAAGAAAACATAGAGTTGTGGACTACAGTATGTTAAAATTTTTATTTGGCTACCTCACCACATTCTGGTGGCACTGCTCTGGTAATGAGAAATCATAATGTGTATTAGAAGATTGTTTTGGCATTAGGCTCAAGAAGATTTCCTTAATAAAGAAAAATTACAGTTTCACGGCAGTAATATAAAGAAAAAGAAAAGAGAAAAAAAAAACAACAAAAAAGAAAGGGCTAAAGCACTTCAGGAAGGGCTGTTAGGAAGGAGTTCAGTAGGACTTGTAGAGGAAAAGGGAGTCACTACTTTGTTTCAGACTTGGAACTAGAAGGTAGAGGAAGGAAGCCATGTGACAGTCTGTGGGCAGTCCTATCAAGGGAAGTTTTTGTATTTCTTTTGTGTTTGAACTTGACGACCTCTTTTCTGAGGTTCATGTTCTATTCTTAACCTGGATGTTATTTTTGATTTCTATTGTATGTTTCATGCAGATGAATAGTGCTTTAAAAAGAAAAATGAAATATCATAACTGACAAATGAGATAGTCCAGATGCCATGTATCGGTATTTAAATTCTCTTTTATTGCAAAGAAACTGTATATGACAGTCTTCTTAAAGAGGGATTTTGCCTTTGGATGGCCTTTTTGTAATTGCATCTGACTGGGTTAGTGAATTAGGCTCATAAGGTGTAGAGTAATGATCTGTAGCAGAACTGCATTTCTCTAGCAAGCACATTAAAAATGGGTCTTATGCAGTACGAATGCATGTCACTGTCTTGTTTCAAAGCTGTGTTGATTTAAGTTAGTTTTGGCATAGAAGAGAAAACTCCCTTCTTTTTTAATTCACATTATAATTTTTCTTTAGATCTTGCTTCTAATTGTCACATTGAGCTCTTCAGATCTTTATTCCATATAAAAAGGTGGGTACACAAAATCACCACTACCAACAAGCAACAACAAAAAATATTTTCAAAACTGACATTATTTTTAATCCTGTGGGATCTTTAACAAAGCTGTTTAAAATTAATTCCCAGTTTAAATCACTGATTAATTGTAAGAAAGCTAGAACTAATATGGGTATCAAGGTTTGTCTGCTCTTATTTCCTTGTTTGGAGCTGCTGTAATGTTGAGACAACTCTGTTTGGAGAGGTAAAACAGAGGCTGAGTTCTTGCAGAGCTGCAATGAGGATGATAGCCATAGGGTAGCTCCTGAAGGATGGATAATTGTCTAAATAATTAAATGTGCATGCATGCAGACTGCATATTCATGCAACTTAACTCACAGTTCTAGGTTTCTCACCCACTTTTTCGACATAGAGAACTGTGCTTCTGAATTCACTCAGTGGAGTTTGAAAGCCTAAATGGGAATAGTTGTCACTTGCCAGTCATTTTAGGCAATGCCATACTAAAGATTGGATGTATTGTGCTATTTGTATTTGTGCTTCTCATCCTTGTTCAAAAAATATATAGAGTGGCATTTCAGGGCATAGTGTAATGGGCATAGTAGGGTTTTTTCCTGAGTTCATGGTTGGCCTCTGTGATCTTTAAGGTCTTTTTCAATTGTGAGGATTCTGTGATTTAGTATATTTATTCCAGCATGAGCTATGCCAGGGAGTGAAGGATTTTACCCCTTCTAGTAAAGTGGATGCAGAGAGGGTTTTTCTTTGTGGCAACATTAGTACAATGTTAATGTTGCTCTGAGCCAATTCCCATTTACTCACAAAAATCTTTACTTTGAATAAGAGGTTCTTTAAGCGTGAGCAAGTCAGCTGCTTGCTAGTTACTAGTTGAAGTTCCAGTTCTGCTTACTCTGTCAAATAATGCAGTGAAAATGTATTTAGAAGCCTGGATAAGCATGCAAGCATCTAATGGTAAGGAAATTAGTTTATAAATTGCAGGACTCTTGTTCAAGCCTGGCTTAGCTACTTGTTGTAGGCGTTAGGCCTTTAGACCACTCAAATGAAGTGTGGCTTTTAATTTAGAGTATCTGATGTTTCCGGGTGCTTTCAAGATCCCGTGAAAGGATGAGTACTTAAATTAGATGTGTGAGTACCTTATTTAACTTTCGGGGTACTTTTTGTATCAAAGTATGAGATAGTACAGGAGGCAGCTGAAGCAAGGTAGGATTTGTTCCTTCCTTTTCTGCATCTTCAGTTTGGCTAAATCATCCCTTTGGATACAGCTGGTTCATGCTTTTGTAACACACCTCATGACAGCTCTTTCTACACTTCCTCTGGGAAGGAAGGGATTCTAGGGTCTCCTGTCCTTATGGGGTTCAATATATTCCTTGATTTTTTTTCTTTTTCTCCCATATGTGGGGTAAGGCTGTGGGAAGGGGAAGTTTCCATTCCTCTTAATTTTTGATAGAGGCTCACAGGGGAAAGCAAATCTGCAGACTTTTCTTATCTCTGGGAGGTGCTTTTGTGACCTTCTCTAGTAATTTTTATTACACCTTGATGGACACCATTGCTTTGTTTTTTTCTCAGGTTATCTTGGAGTCATAGGGCCTTCAACAACCCACCCCCCATGATTCTTTGTTCCTATAGCTTATGAGAGTTTCTGGCAGAAATGCATATGGGACAGATTTTTAGGTGACTAACTTGACTCATATAAAAGGAAATTAAGCTAATAAAGATGACTGTTAGCCCTAGGTTGCAGAAAAGTTTTTTTGGACCTTGTGCAAGCTATCATGTTAGAGGCTTGGAGTTCAGTTCCCTGATTTATTATTGTTTCATTAAATTGTGTGCTAGTAGTTTGATTTGTTTTTCATATATGTGTGTCATGGTTTGAGCCTGGCTGATAACAAAGGACCATGTGTCCCCTGACTCCCCATCCCCCATTACGGGATGGTGAGGAGGAAGTCCACCAAAACTTTGTGGGTCAAGACAAGGGTGAGCTTTTCACTCACCAATTACAGTCATGGGCAAAACAGACTTAACTTGGGCACAAAAAATTATTTATCATCAATCAAATCAGAACAGGGCAAAGATAACACATAAACCAGAGCTTAAATACTTTTCCTTCACTCCTTCCTTCTTTCTGAGCCCAAATTACTTTGTAATTACTTTGATCCTCTTCCCACCCAGTGACACAGGGGAACAGGGAGTGAGGTTTACAGTCCAGACATCACAGGTTGTTTTCTGCTGCTCCTTCCTCTTCAGAGAGAAGGATTCCTCACAGTCTTTCCCTACTCCAATGTAGGGTTTCTCACATGTGAGAAGATTCTTCACAACCCCCTCAGATGTGAGTCCCTCCTGCAAGGCACAATTCCTCAGGAGCAAACCACTCCATTGCAGGCGGCCCACAGAGCCATGGACTGCTTCAGGAACAGTCCCCTCCACAGGTTGCAGGTCCATGGCAACTGCTCCATGATCTTCCAGAGGTTGCAGGTTCACAACTGCTCCAACAGGATCCTTCACAGGTGGCAGGTCCACAACATCTGCTCCACTGTGATCTTCCATGTGTTTCAGGGGACAGGCTGTCATCTCACCATGGGATGGAGAGAAAAATCTCTGTTCAGACACCTTCTCCCTCTCCTTCACTGACCTTGGTCATTCAGCTCCGGCATTGCTCTCCTCAGGTGTTCTCTTCTTCAGTTGTGGCTTTCTCTCACCTTCCCCTCTCTTCTACCCTGCTCTTAATCACCGGGTGTTTCCCTTTCTTGAATACTTTAATTCCAAACAAAGTCCAACATCTTTTGTGTCCCTGAGGTCCTGAGGCAGAAGCAGGTGTTTTGGAGGAGGGAGAGCTATTCAGAATCTACTTACATGAGCCACCCCTTTCTTGCTACCACAAATGGCACTGCAGCAGTCTAGAACAGCATGTCAGTATTTTTTCTTCAAAGATTTACTACTTTAAGTGCCATTCACATATACACATTAACATTTTGTTATGATTTTTATTTTTAAAAGCACTCCTATTAAACTCATTCATCTGACTTAACACATCCATGTTAGCTGTACTCACTTTTTTGAGTATCCATTAAACTGAATGATTTTTGCCCTATAACTAATTGAAAGAACTTTCAGAGTGCAGAGTTCTTTGCTTTACCCCACTTCTTATTCTTAATGGGCACTCCAATCTTATGTACTTCTTTTCAGTTATAGCAGGGTACAGGTACAGAAGCCCTAAGAAAGTCATTGAAGTTTTGTAAAACCTCAACTCAAAAAGTTTATAAGGTTTTTTATCCATGTAAATTATCCATATGTTTTCCTTCCATTTTAAAGGCAGTATATTTATAAAATTACTTTGAGCAGACTGTCACCTTAAACAATGCTATTCCTTCAGACTTGTCACAGAAATTTGTATTGCATTTGCTTCCATGTGGGGATAATTTATGCAAAAAGCATTATTGTTACCACTCCATCTGAGTTGAAAAACTCGTCTCACTGACCATTACAGTAATGTATTCTAATTCCTCAAGAACACAGTTACAGAAGCAGCATATTTGAGGCAGTGTCATATTGACAAAAAAGACATCAAAGGCTTAACTTGGAAAGAAAACCTGAGCTTTAGAATGACACTTCATTGTCACTGTGAAGACTACGTGGCATTTTTACTGTTAGAAAATAAAGGCATAGATGAACATTAAAATAATATCAGCACTCAATGTAGTATACAATAAAGTGATGTGAAAGCATAAAAAGTTGTTTAGTAGTAGTGGTAGTAGATTTTATTATTAGTAATATGTTATAATGCATCCCAGGTATGGTCTGAGATTTTAAGGTGTTTTCTGATTCAGAAAAATCAGATAGGTGCAGGATGTCCTCTCCTGTTTATCTTTCCTGGAAACATTTGGCAGTTTCTGGTCCTGCCTTCTATATTTTCAGACTGGTTACTGTAAAAAGCAATTGATCACCTAATGTATTGTAAGCACTGATTCATTGCTTCCCTGTAGCACAGTGTGCAGCTTAGCACACAGTCACTGTGACTGTATGTAGACATCAAAGTCTAAGGTGCAATCTGGTCCTTGTATTTAAAGATGGAGTAGGTGACCCTGGTGACTTTCTTTTTTTTGCATGAATCAAACTGTTCTAATATTAAGCCTCCTTATGAAAGTACTGTAGAACTGTGAATATAAACTGAATAGAGATCAGCGTTCAAAACTTGAAGCAGTTGAGTGAGACCTGGTCACAGGGTGTGCTTTCTAATCTTGGCTAGCAGTGCTTAAGCAGTGCAAAGAGGTAAAGGAGTGCTGTGTTATGAAAACCAAGATGTAGATGCCACATCCTTACAGAACTTTTCAAATTAATACTGTTCAGTTTTGTATGGGGTGGGTATCTTGGAATCTTGTGGTTTTATTTGACAAGGATTTTAATAGGATTGGCAGCTTTGGTGTATGCCATCTGTTTTTTGGAGCGGCAGTTTTCTATTGATGTATTTATAAATACAGTTACTAAATGCACATACTACCACGTTTCTGCCAAAACAGCTGGTTCTGTATTGTGCTGTCATTGAAGTGCTCCAAAGAACATCTGAAATAGTCCAATTGGAGAGAATGACCACTGGCCATATATTTTGCAACTTTTAAATAAAATTGAAAACACTTTTGAGGTTTTTAGTGTGACTATTCATGTGAATAATTTCAAGCTTTGTGGGAAGATTTCACACCATAGGGCCTTCAGAAGGAAAATAGGTTTAACTTGGTACATTCAATGAGACCATCAGGAAGATATGCAAGGAAAAAAAGTATTTTAAATTTCTCTTTTGAGAGTGCCTTTAATATTAAGCCTGAGCAGTAGATAATTAAAAATGATCTGGCTTTCACTGGGGACAGAATGGATTCTAAAGAGTTAAAGAAAATTAGAGTTGCCTTCTGACATTCAGGTGTTTTGATATTGTCATTAGAGTATATCTAGCAATGTGTGTGCAATAACTTTCTCTTTCCGCTACTTTTAAGGAAAATTCTCTTAATTTCACACTTTATAGAAACTCTCTTGACAGATATGGATGCATTAAAAAAACACAAACAGCAATCCAATAAACACACACAACATTCTTTTTCTTCTTTATTTTAGGTGTTTTAGGTAATTTTATCTCTAAGCACTTAAAGATATTCTTCACTCTAGTAGAATTTGGAGGAAATTTGGAGAACTTCAGTTTCAGTTCAGGCAGATAATGCTCTATTGGGCTCAGAAAGCTGATAGTAGGTCTTCTGAACTACAGTGAAGTTTGAAGTAGCAACTGAGTTCATTCAACTGAATAAAACCACACTACTTTCAGAGAGAAGGTTGTAGGCACTTCTAGACTACTTTCTTTAAAGAAGTATTGTGAACTATGTGGTGGGTTGACCCTGGCTGGATGTCAGGCACCCATGAAAGCTGCACTTATCAAGTGAGAGTAAAAACAGTGAGAGGCAATATAACACAAGGCCCTTGAGTAGAGATGAGGACAGGGAGAGATCACTCTCCAATTACCATTACTGGAAAACAGACTTAGTGAAAATTAATTTATTTTATTTCAAATGCAATCAGCATAGGAGAATAAAACCTAAATCTTAAAATGCCTTCTCCCACCCCTGCCTTTCCTCCCAGGTGTAACTATGCTCCTGAATTCTCTATTTCCCCCCAGCAGCACAGGGGGATGAGATTTGCAATCAATTCAGCACACACAGTGTCTGCCACTCCCTCCTCACACTCTTTCCCTGCTCAAAGGTGTGGTCCCTTCCGAAAGAAGACAGCTGCTACCACCACTGCTGATGGGCTTGGCCTTGGCCAACAAAGGAACCAGCTGGTATTGGCCGTGTCAGACACAGGTGAAGCTTCTAGCAGCTTCTGGCAGTAATTTCAGAGCTATCTAAAGTCATGTGAAGATGGGGCAGATCACAGTTCCTCTAGCTACTTATTCTGAATTGTGAGTTTTTCACTGACTAAGGGGAAATCTCCCATGAAGAACAAATGGCAAGTGAGTGGGCAATGTTTTAAGATAAATCTTTTTACAGGTTTCAGTGTAGAAACCTAATTATCTCTGAATTGCCATGGTTATGGTTACACTACTATGCCTCATGTTCAGAGTTAAAATTTTGCTGGTCTGCTTCTTAGCAGGGTAAAGTGATCGCTCCAAAGTGGTTAGGGATGCCTTCTGTGGCTAGTTGCCTCCCAGTATTGGTTCCACTCAGAAAGAGCTGCAGGCTTTACAATTATCTATGCAAATTGTATTGCAGGACTGCTTCAGACCATGATACTTGGTTTTTGGTTATTTTCGGATTTGTTCTAATAGCTATGGAAAAGTTTCCACCCAATTGGCAAAGTAAAAGACTGAGCTAAATAATGTGAGGGAAACTCATTTAGTAAGTGAGACTAGAATACGTTCCTCTGCTTTAGTGTTTCTTCTCAGATTCACCCTTCTAAAACCACAATGTTCATTCCTTCTTACATTCTCACATTATCTATGGATTCATAATCCAGTCAAAACAAAATCTGAAACATGTATTTTCATTAACCCACTTTGGAAAGTTTTAAGTCTCAGCTTGACAGGATGCTGAAATATCTCCGATAAGCAATATTATTAGAAGGGTTGGACCAGAAGATCCATGAGGTCCCTTCCAAAGTGAGTTCTATGATTAAGTCATCTGTGATCTTCAAACTGCTGCTGTCAGAGTCACGTCCCTATTATCTTAGTAACTGCTGGAAAAAATCTTAATCTTTTCTGATTTATACTACTTTACAAATATGCACCACACAAAATTTCTAGTTGCAAAACCCCACATTTCCCAGTAGTGGCGTAATATGTGTAAAATAAATTGTACTGATGCATTCAGATTTTGCCCTTGTGAAATTATATGGGAAGAAAATGTTAAAAAAAAACAGTGCAATGTGAATGCATGAGTGTTATTTGAAAGAAAACTCGTTTGATACTTGAAAAAGCATGGTTCTCCAAATGGAAAAGATAATTTCAATGTTTTAAAAAAGCTTGGTTAAGAGAAATTAAAATGACAGTGTAAACAAAAGAATACATGATAAATAAAAGGGAAAAGATAATTAGTATGAATTAACATTTTGGAGTAGATATCTGAAAGCTAAATAAATCTGCAGAAGAAAAATAATCTTTTGGTATTGTGGATACAGGCAATAAGAAGTCTTTGAGAGAAAAAAACATCCACATAACATGGAACTGGTGTAGATTTTTATGGTGTTTAAGAATAGGAATTGGTGAAGTGGTTTTAAGAACATTGCAATGCTAGAAAAACATGAAAGTCTTAAAAAGGGCAAAAGCTGTACCAGCATTTGAAATGTGGAAGTAAGATGTTTCAGATAGTGATAGGCAGATTAGTTTAACACTAATCCAAAGAAAAATTCTGAAGAGCACTGATAACTATAGGCAATCAAGATACTTAGTACTTTTGAGATTAGTTAATAAGAAATTATCTAGCAAGAAATCTGATCTTGGAAAAGTAGTTTCATGAAACAACTGTAATAAAATGTTTGTTAGGTTATGCTTTTTAACAACATTGACATATTTAGTGCTCTAAATTATTTAGTTTACTTTGATCAAATTAGCCTAATTAAAATTAACATTCTTCAAAGACCACTGTATCACATATTTAATGAGAACTGATATCTTACAGAAACTGTAAAGAGAACATGAGATAATGGGGTATAATCAGGTCCAGAAGACCTTTTCTTGTCCTGAGGCTGTTTATCATTGTTATAACATATCTGCAAGGAACCCTGAATTTGACACCAGTGAATATTGTAGATGTCACAAGCATCAGTTAAGCAACTATTAAAAGAAAATTAATATAATAATGTTAACATTAAATATTAAAATATGAATACAAAATAAATATTAAAATATGAAAAAATCAATTTTTTTCAGCACAGTATAGATTGCATGGTAGGTTAATCTCACTTGAATAGTGTACACATTTATAAAGAGATGGTACAAATTGTACATACATACATACATACATACTACTCATGCTTATTCAGAGAACTGAATTCTCAAGACCTTGTCATGAAGCAAATAATTTTATTTAGGTTTTGGCAACAATTATTTGAATAATTGATGATTTGTCTCATTGATGTATGAACTAAATCTCTTCCCAACTTTTTTTCCCATTAAAAATCACTAATATCATGGGCTACAATAATTTTTTTCCTAATAAGCTTTTTTATTACTTTAAATACAGCATTTTAAACAATAAAGTGTCAGTGAAACATTATTTAGATAATTAGTTCAACAGACAAAATGTAATTTATATACAGCATATAAATTATATATAATATATAATTTTTTTTTATCTGACCAGCTCCTAATTTTGAAATATTTTTGGGCAAGGCAAAAGAATAATCATAGTGTGTCTTTCTTGAAAACATTTGTGATACAAGCATCTCTTTGTGAAAATCTTTAGGACCTTGCATGTGACCAGACTAGGTGAAGGTGGGTTCTATGAGCATTGAAGTCTAGGACTTTATGCAATAGTCCATCATCTATCTTTGGCATTCCCTACAGCTTTTAATGGAAGACATTAGTTCTGAGGTGAAAACCATAATTCTGAAAAGAGAGAATTCTGAAAGCTGAATTTGTGTGGGGTTTTTTTTTTTCTTTTTTTTCTGTAGCTTAAATAGTAATTTCTTGTTCTGACTTTTGGCATTCTTCAATTTTCTGAAATGCTTTTTACTCTGTATTAGTTCTTGATTTACCTATGAGAAGAATCTCATTGCCCATTCAGAATATTTTGGCCGAAACATTTTAAAGACAACCTTGTAATAATTTGTGTCATCAGAACAGAATTTGTAATTGGTGTTCAATTCTGCAGATATCCCAGTGTTTTTAAAAAAGAACAGTACTGAAAAAATTTCAAGCCAGACACTTTGCTAATTAAATCCTGATACGAATTTAGGATTTATTTTTCTAAGGCAAGCATGTCTGAATTAAAGTTGCTGTCTTCAGAAAAACCTTAAAGCTTTTGAAAAAGTCTGCTGTTTTCAAATAAGTTATTCTGATAACTTAAAATGAGTTGTAGTTTCTTCCCATTAGATTTCTACAACACAAAATTCCAGTCAGAGACAGGATCACGGAGAAAAATGAGGGGCAAAGGAAGCTGAATTAAGCTGGTGTCTCTGCTGTAGAGGTCTGTTATGAGTATACTTTTATGGGATTTAACCTGCTGTATGTCCTGCTACAAAATAATCCTGTTGTGCCAAAAGAAGTTCTTGTAAACAGGAGGCTAAATTGAATTGACTCAAACTTAGAGCTTTTGTACAAATACTACTTATTTGTATTGCAGCTGAAAGATGGTGAATCTGTCATTCAGCTGTTGTTTAGCAATGTACTATGAATAATTTATTATTATGACACCTCTGTTCTTTTCCTGATGTACAGGAAAATCGCTGGTGAAATGCAAGTGTATTTATGCAAACAGAAACTCGAGTTAGATTAACTCAGTGGGATATGTATTCAACAACAATAGCATGTTGTGTGTTTTAGGCTGGGTTTTTTATTTTTTATTTTCCTTGCTTATGTTCAGTAAGGCAGGCAGAAAATCACAAGAAGGATATCTGTGGTCTTCTATGAAATGAATGATGCAGGAAACTAGACAGATTTCTGCAGTCTTTCTATGTTCTTCCTATTTTTTTTTTTTTTTAACTCCAGTGAAACTGCTTTATTTTTCAGTCTGGCTTCTTCCCTTATCCCAATTAATTTTTTGGACAAGTTATATAAGTTCAAGTGAGGCATATACTGGTTAATAAAAATACTTCCAAAACTACCTGTGGCTCTCTGAGATAGTACTCAATTTATGTGAGGATGAACGTCACAGTCTTCTCTCTCAAATGTACTCTGGAAAACTGCCCATTATTATTATTAGGGAAAAAAATTACACTGACAGTGTGGTCAAGCACTGGAAAAAGCTTCTTGGAGAAGCTGTGATCCCAAGCTTGTTAGTGTTCCGGAAGTGTTTGGGCAACACCTTAGATATATACTGTAACTTTTAGCTTGCCCTTTGTTGGGTGAGGACTTGGACTTCAGGATCCTCATGGGTTCCTTCCAACTCCAGATGTTCTGTCATTTGGTTGCAGATCCTAGTACTCATAACATTTTAAATGGACTCTTCCCAACTTATTTTTCTTTCATTTATTTCTTGTGGTTATACAGATATCGAACTGAAACTATGCACAGCCTCTCTCCTTTCTTTATTCTCAGTCTTTGTGCTTAATTGATGCAGAAGTGTGTTTCTTAACTAGTTTTTGATTGATCGTATAATTTGGCAGTCTGTTGTTTCTTATGTAAAAGGTGGATGAAAAGTGTAATTCGCATAATTAGTGTTTAAAGCTACTCCCCTGGCTGGCTTACACTTCTTCAGGTTTTTTTTTGTTTTGTTTTCTTTAAGACATCATTTTACTGTATTTCAGAAGGTGCAACTAAAGGAGTAATGATCATATATGTATCTGGTAATGCTATGGAGGTCACCTCTTCACCTGTGGCTGCTGAAATCCAAATGCTGCATAAATACCATACAGAACAAAATTAGAAATGTATATGAATGTTAAATATACATTATTAATTACAGTGTCAAATGCAGGATACTTTAGACAAGTGCAAAGCACCATACTGAGATTAAATATTGATTCAGTAAGACTAGGCTTTGAGTGGAAAAATAAAAATCTTCCAAAAATTTTTATATGAGAAGAACTGGGAGAAAGGGGCTCTGGTTTAAGCTTGATCACGCAGTACAAATAATGAAGGGGAGATAAATTGCTCAATATGACCTTGACACCCTTACACAAAATGTTTTTCTTATTCATTGGATTGCTTGTGTTGCTGTGACTCCTGCTGGAGTGAAGCCAAATTTGAACTGCTTTCTACTAAGCTGTTGAAGTGGGAGATATGCTAATTGTATTTTAGGAGTCTGGAGAAATCTTATATCAAATAAGGAAAAACTGTCTCCTTAGCTTGCCATCTGAACTCTTAAAAATAATCTTTATTAGAATTGTTACAGTAATATCTTTTTTCAAATTTATTTTAGAGAAGGTCTAGATACTGAGATGTCCAGACTGTGTGGGTACATCTATCTTCCCTGTGCTAAGTATCAAAAAGCTATGTATGTTTTGAATTTAGCAGAATCAATACACATTAGGAAATTATTGACTTTAGATGCAGAAGCTGAAAGAGAAGTTAAATTACTTGGTCAGTGTTAAAGGTCATACTTTGTCCTTATTTCAAGGCCATGCTATGAAACGCTGAAGATGAAAGGCTAGAACTTGTTACCTTGACTGTTTGTTGCTCGCTCTATGAACTGGATAGGATTTTGAAGGATATTCTGATACAAGTATTTTAGTCTGCTGGTATAACATACCAAATAAATCCAATGATGATGAAGCTGACAATATAATATCTGTTCAAAGCATTCACAAATGAAGCCACTTCATGTCACAGTTCAGAAGGCTATTAATAATTGCCTGTTTATTCCATGGATAATTTCAGTGTGGCTGAGATGTCTTCAAAACACTCACTGGCTTAAAGATGAGAATAAAGATTAGTGCTAAATGATCATAATTTGATTGACGAAACATTCATTGAAATGCTATCAGTATGAGGCACTGGAAAGATCATAGCTACAATGTTGAATATACTGAGTTGCAGAACAGATGGACTACAATCCTCTGGCATGGTCTAAGTTCAACACTGTATTAGCTTAATTTAGGTAAAAATCAGCTATTTATAATTTTCAAATGGGTGCTAGAGAAAAAGGGAAAAAACTCCCCCCAGCATATTCTTTAGTTTAGTTAGCATATTCTTTAGAAACAGCATATTCTTTAGTTTATTCTTCATACACAGTGTTTTGTATATGTGCTCTGAGGACTCTAGAATTAGCTAAATTCAAAGTGGCTTAGTTCACAGCTATTTGTAGTATTTTTTCTTTAGTTCAGAATTTGCAGGTAAAAGATAGTAAACAGATGAATTAATTGTATACAAATGAATATTTCCCTCTACAAGTAAATCCCCTAAAAAATCATCTTGTAAAAGGGAGCAGGCCAAAGTCAAGTTTTTAAGAGACATTAAGTTCTATGTGATGCCTGATTGCAGTAAATAAGCAAGAGTAAGTATAAATGTGAATCTACAGAACACATGCAACATGACCTGATCTGGTAAAGGCTTGCTAGGAGTTCTTCTTAAGCATTTTAGATGTATTCAAGTGCAGTTTTCATGTACAGTATGACACATGACCATTGTATTATTACTCTGTAATCTTTTAGTTTCTCTGTCTTTGTCAGCATAGCTTTTGTTCATCACCACCTCTGTCCTACCCCATCCCTCCCCCCCCCTCTCTCCCAAGTATAGGATGTGTAACATTGCAAAGATCAATATCTTCACAGAAGGGCTATGCATTAACCTCTTTCATCTGTTTGCAATGCAGTCTTTTGTTTCTTGGTCACATCCTGTTTGGTTTTTATTACGGGGTGTTACGAAAGCATAAGATTTTTTCCAGGCTTCTTTTAATCCGCAGATGTGGTCTTTTGTCTTACTGACTTCTTCCATTTATACCCCGTCTTGAACTCAAAATGACTGATTTCTTTACTAATATTTTTGTGTGCTTTTGTAAATGTTTGCAATAATTGTATTTAATACTTAAATAGTTGTAAAGCATTAAGTAATGAAATCAAGTTCGAATCCCCTACAAAGTCAGGCAGAGAAAAGTATTACATCTGTTTAGCAGCCAGTCAACCAGAGTTACAAATAGGTTGTAAGTGAAAACTTCCAATTAACTCTTAGTGCCCCCATGAGACATGTGGAGCATAATCTTTTCTCCAAATACAGGAAACTACAGCTGGAAACTGCAGAAAATCTTGCTGCCAAATTGTAATCACTCTCTTTTCTACTTGTTGACATGAAGAAAAATAATTAGAAGTACTTGTGAATCAGATGATACCTGGTTAGCTTTTCAATAGGGCCTCAAAGACATATCCTTTATAGCCTGTAAAGTAGCAAGCTCTTAGAGTTCTCCATTCAGAAAGTTACTATTAGCACTGAGAAAACACTTCAACTTTACAAAACTTGTTTTTTGAGTATACAGGGGACTGTTTGGTCTTGTAGAAATTTTGATTAAAGTTTTGATCCAAAGCATAAGAACTTAGTCTCATTGGGTTTCCTTAAAATTTTATTTTTAATTACTTAAACATTTGCTGAAGTGATATAATGAGAAAATTGGTGAAATACTATCACTTAGTTGGCTTCTTATTGGTGTGTGCTTACTTTTCTTTTTTTTTTTTTTTTCAGAGAATGTTTTTCAGATCATTGTCCTAACTGAATGGATAATGTAAAAAATCTGTTGTAAGATTCTCTTCTATCACCTTTGCAGGCATCTGAAGATTTCTCTTAGCCTGAACACAGCATCTTTGAGTCCTTTGCATTATCTGGACTTCTATTTGGTTCTCTCGCTCTCTAAAATGTAGATCTCATAAATGTGCAGATTCAAAACTAAGCTATTGCTTAGATATAATCTTGGGCAATCTTGTACAACCTTTCAGATTTTTACTGCTGTACCTAACCTCCAGCTACCTATATGAATTATTGAGACCTCAAAGCAGGATACACTATACCTCTGACCAGATGCCACTGAATGATAATCACCCTTTTTGTGACTAAATCGCATGGGCACTCATGTTCTGAGGTCCACTGTAGCTCCTATGTAGTTTCTAAGGAACTGCTAGTCAGTAATTGCTCCCCTTCCTGTGTTTGTGGAGCTGATTATCCCTGCTGTGAGTTTAGAAATCCACTTGATTTCAAGCTTTGCTTTGCAAAATTCCCTAGCTGCTAAAGCACTTCTAATCCTATTTTCCAGACTCTGCCACTGTAATAAGCATACTCTTTGTTCTATTTGTATAATTAATGAGCATATTAAATAGTATTGAATATGTAACAGAATTTGCAGAATATTGGTTTTTGTATCTTTCTGTTTCCATGATGAATACTGATAACCAATCTGCAAGTTTCACACTTACAAAAATTTCCTTTGGTAATCTGACCTAGCTTCTACTTTCAGTGTGTTAAATTAAATAATATATGTAATTTAGCATTTAGTCTAAGAAGTGGTTCATGTTTCACTTAATTTCTTTTGCCTTTCCTTTGCACATAGGTAATTGACAGGCTTATAATAAAAATAAAAAAAATTTATAATAATACTAAGGTTTCTCTCTAGAGATATACTCATGACTCAGTGGGTTAGAAACCACACATTCCATTCCCCACCATTTTAAAGACTTGTCTGTGGAAGAGATACATCTCTGAGTAAGCCTTGTGTTAGCACCATTATCTCTTCAAAGATAATTAAGTGTAAGAGCTAGCTCTTCCTTCCTGTTCAGCTTCCCTAAATGTAGTATAAAGCAAAAAGAAGTTTTCCAGCTGTTTTGGAAACAAGAGTGCCATCAGTCTGTATTGCTCATAGTCTCTGGTTTAAAGGATTTATATAAGAGAATATGACAACCTCATAACAAAAATTAAGTAGAAGTGAGCAGTGGAATTCTTTCTATTATAGGGAAAAAAAAATCTCAGTTCCTTGAGGGAACAAAGTTGTTAAAATTGTTCTGCCCTTGCTTGTATCAAAGCAAAACATAATCTAATTCTCGCCAAAGATTGTAGTATTAAATTCAGCTTATTCTAACAGTTTTACCAATACTACTTAAGTGAACTGTGTGCTTTGCTATAGAAGCAGAATAGTTTATTTGGCAAAATGTGTAGGGTATGCATGAATGGAAAATTGGGAAGAAAAAAGTAGGAAAAAACCAGCTTCTAAATCATATAAATCTTCCTTTTACCTCATGGCTCTATAGTGATCTTTTATTAGAAGTCAGTGAATTAATATCTTGAGGGGAGAAAGGATAAAAAACTTCTAAACCCTTTCAGTGTCAGGAAAGTAAGAGAATGTATGCCAACATGGAAAATGGAAGGACATTTCTCAAAAAGCTGTATGGTTATTTGAATGTTGAGCTATTAGAGATTATTTATAATATTGGGTATGAGAAACTGGAAAACTTAAAGCTCAATGAAAAACAAGAAGATTCTTTTCTTGAGAAAAATGTAGTGCTTGAAAAGATGAAGCATGACTGAAAAAAAGAATGCTGTTCTAGCCTCCTTATATTTTGATAGTTTGCACTAGGTTCAACAGGGGTTCATTCAGTAAACATGCTCATTGTTTGAAAAAGTTTTCAAAAATTACTCTGTGCTGTTGATATTTTGAGCTGTTCTTACCTACCAAGCATAAGTGGAAACATTCTTTCCAAATGAAAGCCCTGATTCCTAATTTATGACTCTTATGCCAGGTGATATTGTCAGCTTATTTTCATTGATTGGGTCATTAGCAGATTTCTTTTTATTTTTTTGCTGAAGTTGGAGATCTGTTTTCCCAGTTGCATTAACAAATAAACATGTTGAAGCAAGAAGCTTCTATTCAAGTTGATATAGCTATATAAGGGTTTGAGTGATCCTCGTATCAGATGAGTATGCCAAAGGACTAAATTCAATTTAAAATAAACCAACATTTCTTTAATTAACCCTAAATAAGAACAGCTGTTTCACTGGACTGGAGTATTTGAGACTGCTGGGTTCGGTTTGGTTTTTTTGATTTTTTCTGTTAATTTTTTTTAATATAATATTTTAGTTGTTAATTTGAATAATTTGTCCAGTATATCCACATTACTTTTTCTGTTTGTAAAGATTACCCTCAAAAATTGATGCCTTTATTCATGCAGTTTGAGGAACAGAACAAAATATTAAAGGAACTACACAGGAACTGTTTTTTCTGTGTCATAATGGCTGCTTTATATGAAGCTGACTGCACCTACCTTGCAACTGGAAGAAATGACCAATTTTTTTCTATTTTGCAAGTGTAGTGGATCAGATTTTGGATCATATTTAGATGCTCCCCTAGCACTGCTTGTGTCTCATATAGATGTGACTTTTTAATCCTTAAAGCTTTGATTTTCTTCATTCCCTAAGCCCCCTCAGTCTTGATATTTTAAAAAGCTGACGCTTACAGCTAAGATGCAGAATTTGGGAATTCTTGATTTACTTTACAGATACTTCAGCATCATCTCGTGGTGCACTTTCAGGAACTGTCTGAATCCAAAATGCAAAGGTGACTGCCATTTAATTTTACACAGAGCACCTTACACGAAGGCCTTTCTTGAGTGAAAGTCTCCGGCTGCTCTTGCTGAGTGTAAAAAGAAATGACTCATTAGGTTTTGAAGAAAGGAAAAAACCTATGATTATAGCTCAGGAGGATATGATGATAAAAGCTGTCTTCTGGAAAGAGGAAGAGTAGTGCTTTCATCTGTGCTTGAGGCTTGTTGTATGTCTTTTACATGGATGATGGAAAGCATAAAATGCTGTAAAGGTTCTCGCAGCATGGACTGGAAGGCAGGCTTCTCATCTCCCAAACAAGTGTCACAGTCTCTTTAGAAAGAAATACCCTGAAACATTTTTCAAAGTGAAATTGTGAGTAGAGTTTTAGGAGACAGCTGGATACTCTTAATTCCAAGTATGCTTGTGCTAGGGACAGCCTTTTCTGTCTTATTTTCTCCTGCAAATTCTCAGAATGTGTTTTGTCACCTATTTTGTTTCTGTTTTGCCTGGTTACACAGTAGCTGAAGACTGATCCAGTCACTGTAGTAACATGATTTAGGTCACATGTCATTAGGGTATCCACGTGTGCGCTTTACATGAAACACAGACCTAATCCCATGGCCTTCAGTGGGACTGAAGCAAGCATTAACTGCTTTAAAGCCTTGTAAATGCTTCATGTGCACTACTGATAAACTACAGAAGTAAAAAGCTAGCTGTGGAAGTGCAATAAGCCAAATAGAACTATGTTGATATCAATTGTGCTGCATCAGGAATTCATTTGGTTTGCAGTTTCACTGGCAACCACAGCCAGGGGTTTGAAGTAGGGTTTGTTTTTTTTTTTCCCCACCTTCTTAATACTGTTTGTAGAAGATAAATGAGTCTGATGGAAGACTGTACTGAAATATTTTCAGGCTGTACCTGAGCCAGCATCTGTCTATGTTCCTTCCTGTGTAGGCTTCTTCCCCTCATTTAGCTCCAGAAAGCAAAAATAAAACATAAAAAAAAATTGACTTTTGATTCTAGGTAAACTGATGAATGCTCGTAAATGCTTATCCTGTCAACACTGCTACTGTCCACTGGTGCCTCTTTTTGTCTAGTAAATTTGTTTTAGTATCATGTCATGCAGTGTTGTCTGTTAGTTATTTTTAACTACTCATAAAAATAAGAAAAAGGAAAAAAGAAAAAGACACTAAAACACATTGAAGTGTAAAACTGACATTCTGTAGTGGAATTTATTCCCTCTAAATCCTATAAAACAGTCACACTAATTTTTTTTTTAATCACAGTAAGATTCTACATAGGGATCAATTGCATGCAAGCATGTTTCTATAAGCAATGAAAGAGACTTTAACTGTGATATTCTGGTTTTACACTAATTTCAAATTTCAGATAGCCTGTGAGAGGTAAATACATAAATTCATAAAATGTGTTTCTTGTGATTTCCTTCCGCAGTCTCAATATTAATTTTAGTTTAAAGATGACAGCTGCCTGTCTTTTAAAAAGTAACTTCCAGTGTCAGTTGCTTCACTATTATTATTTTCTTACTGTTTTGTAATTCTCATCTTCCTTGAAGTAAGATCTTGTCTATAAAGGAAATACTTCATGTAATTAAAGTTCTGGTTTTAGACATAGTTAAGATACTCTGTGTATATGTGTACACATACTTTATATAGCTTTTAGTAGTTTATTTGGTCTAATTTATTTTCAAAAGCCTTCTGAATGCTTATTTAAGGTCACAAGAGTACTAAAAGGTCTGTGATGTGAATGGGCTGTTGACAAAGTATGCTTCATACCTATATCAGAAGAAATACCTATCAAATTTCTGCCACTAGAGGCAAAAGCTATCCCTGAAAGACAGTCATAAATTTCTACATTTCTTTTAGGTTTACAACTGCATAAATAAATAAAAATGAGCCATTAATTATTTATTATTGTTTGCAATTTACACTTCTAAAAAATATAAGGTGGTGCTGTTACCCAGATCAATTTTCCTTTAAATTGTGACAAACTCTAGAGAGAAGAGGTATCAGACATCCCTGATAACATCCCCTTAGCCTCTGTAGGATTAACCTATTGTCTTTCCCGGTTCTTACAGTTTCCATTTTCTTAAACATTGTTTGGTTCTGATGCTTCTAGTAGTTATTTAGAATTTGAGTCCATTGTCTCTATTTGTTGGCAAATTCCAGTGACAAGAAGTTAGTGTTTCATTCACTTTTCAGAAGCAAGTTTAATCCAAAACCCACTGAGAAGACCCACAAGGATGTTTTCATAGAATCATAGAATCATAGAATTGGCTGGGTTGGAAGGGACCTCAGAGATTGTCGAGTCCAACCCTTGAACCACCATTGCGGTTGCTAGACCATGGCACTGAGTGCCACATCCAGTCTCTTTTTAAATATCTCCAGGGACGGAGAATCCACTACTTCCCTGGGCAGCCCATTCCAATGCCTGATCACTCTCTCTGTAAAGAAATTCTTTCTAATATCCAACCTAAACCTCCCCTGGCACAACTTAAGACCATGCCCTCTCGTCTTGTTGAAAGTCGTTTGGCAAAAGAGACCAACCCCCCCCTGCCTACACCCTCCTTTCAGGGAGTTGTAGAGAGCAACATTGTTTTCATTAGCTGTCATGGGCTTAGTATAGTTCTATGTGGTTGAAACAACTAAATGGCTGGTTAATGTAGAGATAACCAACCAGCTCAGCCACTGGCAGCAGTGCTTCTAGATGATGAGCCAACCCAGTACAACTGCTCTGCTACTGGTAACCAAGGTAGTTTAAGCAGGTCTAGCTCTGGTAGACCTCTGTGGCCTTGTGTCATGCAGGCATACTGTGAATTACCTTGCAATTTGCTTTTATTGTCTTTGAATCAAATTCAAGAAAAGAGATGCTATTCTCTGAGTCCATAGCAAGAGGTCCAAAATTGATTCCATTAGCCCTACTGATACATGCAAAGTGGTCTGTGACTTCGAGCATGCAAATGATACAAAGGGCAAGTTATTCATCCTCACAGTTTCTTTTGGCCTTAGAGTATTTGTTGAGACTCCCTGTGGAGCTGCCATGTCAAGTATCCCCCAGCTGGGGAACAGCTTATGAATTATTCTCTGAGGAGTATTCATCCACGCTGAAAACTCATTAATAGTCATACACAGCCCTACAAGCAAGATTATTCCTGTGGCCTTGCTTAACCTGAAAAAATCTTTGAGGTTGTGTCTACTGTTGTGGTGTCTCCTTTGGAGTATTTTTTCTCAGTGCTTAAGTTTGGGTTCAAATGAAGTAGGTGTCATAGATCTGGCTCTTTTTAATGGGTAGCAAAATTTCTTGGCCAAAATTAGGCAGACAGGGTCTATCTTATATTGGATACTGAGATGTTTACAAGACTTGTAGTACAGAATCTAAAACTACTTGGATGTGTAAAGAACAGAGTCTATAAATAGAAAACATGGAAGACTGAAATTTTGAATTCTGTAGCAGAGGAACAGTTTGGTGCACGGAGTAAGTAATGGGGAGAAATGCAGAATTATTATGTAAAGCATAATCATTATTTCTTCCCTATCTATGTGTATAGATTGCTCAAAGAAAGAAGGACTGTAAGTACTCAGCAGTAAGGATGAGTTGATGAAATAGAAGACAGGGAAAAGGATTTGGAGCAAGCAGGCAGGCTGCACAAACCACTGACCATCCAAAGGTCTCTGCCTGTGTTGGTCCCACTCTGCCTTTCAAAGAGGGTGGAATTTGTTGTTGACTCTTTGAATGATGGTGCTGTGAAAGTGCAAGCACCATGTTTGTTCTAGGATTTTTAAATAGGATAGTTGTTGTATAGAGTCTGAGCTGTGTATCTTCTTTGGTTTATTGGTTTTATTTAGTATGCAGTCATAAGTTAATATGAACAATATGATAATAGGTCACCTAGTGACCAGTAACTAGTCTGACTGCTCTGTGTCTACCCCCGTCCCAGGAAACATTTAAGGCCAGGCTGGACAGGATTCTGAGCAATATGACCTAGTTGAAAGTGTCTGCTTGGATTAGACAACCTTTAAAGGACCCTTCTAATCCAAACTCTTCAGTGATTCATAACCATTGCAGGGGTTTTGAATAATAGACAGAGAATCATAGTTTAGGGTGTAAATCTATGAAACCTTTCATTGGCATTTTATTAGCCAAATGATATTTTATGGCATTTTTCAGCTACCTGAGGAACTGATGAAGACTTTTTGTCCCAAGATTCAGTATTTGTCTGTACTTGTGTTCAACATCTGGTCAGGGTTTTGGTTTTGGTCTTTTTTGGTTTTGTTTTTGTTGTTGTTGTTGTTGTTGTTTTGTTTTTTGTGTGACAGAGTACATAAATTGCATTTCTTTCAGGTTGTTCCAAACAAAAGACAGGATTTAGTGTGCAGTTTGTAGGATCTGACTGAACTTCTTCCAAAATAAACTTAAAGTACCAACTATGTACCAAAAATGCCTACTGCATGGATACCAGGTGCTAATGTTTCACTATTTGGGTCCATTTATACCCTAGTGTGCTACTTGCCAGTGTAGATACAGCCAGACTCCTTGTTATTGGGATTTCCATGTAGCTGCTGAGGGATCAGAAGCCTTTGTCACATCAAACCTTACATTTAGATTCACAAAAAAGAGCAAATCCTAACACAAACAGAAAAGAAGCTTTGAGTTAAAGTTTTGGTAAATCAAGCCTCTGAAGCTGTGTGATTTATTTAAACTACGGTTTAAAACCTTCTGTTTGAAATGTTAAATTGTACAAGTGAAATTTCTTGCATATTTTTGTGAGTTATAATTTACCTAATCATATTTATAAAAAAGAACTGGAGAGTCTAGTTTAACATTTCCCCCGTCACAGACACTTGAGAGAATGAGAGTATTCAAGAAACTGAGTATAAGTTAAATGATTAAAAAAAGGAAAATTATTTAACCACGTTATTTAGCAGGAAAATAGTATTTTTCAGAAAAAACATTGTATTCATTAATATTAATGGACCTGGAGCATGAGATAATTCTTCTCTTAAGTTATCTTAAATACCATCTGCTCCTGTCACTTTTTTTTTGATATTTTTCACCATCTGAGGAGCTTCTCACAAGACCATTTTCTGTCAGTTTGAAATAGCAACTTCTAATTTTTAATGCTTCTCCTTTATGACTGTGGATCTTTTTAAGTTACTTGAGTTACTTGTTCTTCTGCTGAGGTCAAACTGGGTCTAATTATTAAAGTTCTCCCTAAAGGATGAGAGATTGCACTCCTCAAATAAGTACAGCAGATGTAAGGTTTTGTATGTGACCCTACTGTGTAAGCCAGAATTGGGTGGGTTTTGTGTTTCAGAGAAAATCTTTGGTTTGGTGGTTTGGGGTTTTTTTAATGTTTACTGGTGAAGAGCTCTGTTCTATACCAGTCACTAGTGATGCATTAAGGAAAGGCAGGACTTGCTGATAATTTATAACTTATCAATTTCCAGCATTGAAGGTCTTAAAAAACCAAAGGAAAATTAGTGAAACTGGGTAAGAATTTTTTGCCAGCTTGGTTAGGATGGCCTATCCGAGCAGCAGTGTCAGGAAACAAGTTAGAGATTAATCTAGAATGGGTTCCTGATGTTCACCTTCCATCCTGAGATTCTATCATCCTGAAAACCTGTGTTTCTAACACACAGAGCCATAGACATGAGGTGTCTACTGTCATGCATATTTGAGATGAGTTCTATAATACAGTAAGATAAAAAAAGCCTTGCCATTTTCATGCTTAATTTACCTTAAATTTAAAGCTGATTTTAAGATTTAAGTTCTTCTGACTTTCCCAGCTGAATTAATCAGTATCGGAGTATTCTCACCATTTCAACCAACGTGTATATATGTGTATGTATACTCAAGACTACCTTTTAATGTACTGAGAAGCAAGTGAAGTTGATGTGCAGGCAAGTGAGATCCTTTTGCTTCTTGCACAGGTGTACTATAAAACGAAAGCTGCAGGATGTTCTGAAAGATCCTCCCGAAATGATCTTCATGTAAGGCGAAATGAAATAAAATCTGCAGATTACCAGGGGGAATGAGTACTAAAACAACTACTGAGAAGATGCCTCTAAAAGCAGAGGTCCCATGAGAGGTGAACTTTGTTTCAAAAAGCAGAATAACTCTCTTTTTTAAGTGAAAGTTGTATTACAGGGTATTCCAGCTAGCTTGGCAGACAGCATCTGGTCTTTTTGGAGTTTGGCAAAACACATAAGAAGTATTGTTTTGCTGCTAGTAGTCATGAGCAGCCACGCATTCTGTTCTAGTACAGCCTATTCTGTTGCAGCCATGGTGGAATTACTGACACTAGAGAAAACTATTTTTATTTTTCTTCAGTTGTTAATCTCTTGCGATGACTTCCAGGGTTGTGCAATATTCAAGAAACTGCCCTTAAACTGCCATTCTGTCTCACTGCAGAGGAATCAATACCGTATCTCAGGATTCAGAGCCTGACTGCAGTAAATCTGAGTAGAAGTGAGATGCTCTAACAAAGCTTCAACCCTAGGCTTTAAGCTACCAAACCATATGTTTAGGAGCAATTCTCTCTGTCACTGGAGTAGGCAAATTATTCATGCTCTGCAAGCTTCAAAATGGGGAATGCTGATTTGAGTGTTTACAGTTTATCTCCTGCTGCTTATGTGGTGGTCTTTCTTCTCAGGGCTCAAATTTTCTCTAAGCTATAGATTTTAGGAAGAAGTCTTTCTTCAGCTTCTTAATTACCTTCTGTGCTTCTGGCTTTTGACTCTGTGGTTTTTTTTAGTCTGAGTCAGTTTTTCCATTTTCTGGTACAAACCTCAGAATATCAAAAAGAAACAAAAATAATAAAAATGAAAAGCAACCTAGCTCTCCCTCCAGATAACACTTTGTAATTTTCTTGAACTAAGTGTGAGCCTTACAAGAAATTACTAGCTGTAGTAATTATTACCAGTCTACTTGCATATATTATAATTCATAAAATAGTTATTTAAAGCAGCTAACATGGCTTTACTTCCCATGTTCCCATTGTGTGGTTTTTGTGTGTGTGGGGGTGTGTGGGTGTATTTTTAAATTACTATATACTGTCATCTGTTTTCCAGGAGAAGGTTACAGAGAACAGTAACAGAGTATCTCATTTTGCTACTCTCATAATGAATTAGGAGAAAATTAGGCAAGTAATTTCAAAGACTTTAGTCATAGTAAATGTTTGTCTGGAAATTCTTTTGCAGCTGATGTTGCCTTAATAACCCCCATGCTGTGCTGAATGCTTCTGTGGTTTCCTTTGGAAGCCTGCAGACTGAAGGAACATTGTTACACTGGAACACCTGTATTTTGGATGAAATTCTCCAACTGAATGTTTCTTGAATTTGCTTTCTTGATAGGACCTTATCTCATGGGACAGCGGGTTGTATTAGATGAAACATAGGAAACATATGTTTGTTGAGCTTTTCAGTGTATCTGGTAAAAGCATTACACATGTAGGGGAAAAAATAAGCTGCTTTATATGCTGTGCCAAAAAGAGAGAAATAAGCAGATTTCACGTGAAACAGTGTTACAGCCATCTGCACTATTACTCTCTGGTTATTGCACATGTGCTGAGTTTTAGACGGTCGCTTCCCTCTTCCTGTTTTAGAAAAACATTTTCCTTGCATCTTCAATTATCTCTCAGAATGGTAAATGAAGTTTCCAAACACCTGCAAGACCACAGTATTTCTGTTTTGGGATTGCAGAGGATATTGTTTCTAGAGGGTGAAAACAGGAAAGAGGAGTTCAGTCTTAAAAATCATCCCAGATAGTGTATTTTTTTTTTTTTTTTAATTATCATGAATGTCATTTTAGTGAAAGATTTTAAATTGATGACTATGGTTTTATGACACCCATTTGGGTCACCCACTCCACTAAGCTTCTGATCTCACTCAGTGCATTTTGGTTGTACTGATTATTAAAAAAAAAAACCCTCATAACATTTTATTTGGGTACATTTTACTTGTGTTTTACAAATATATTTGGCACTACTATGAATGTTAATATTCTGTGGGTAAGAACTGAAATTCTGTGGTGGTAAGAAGAAAAAAAAAACTAAAAAAACCTCCCAAAGAATGGATGGTAAACAACAAGTTTCTGTATCAACAGGAATTAATTCTTAAATATTTAAGTAATTGCTGTGACTGAACTAACGACCAGACTTCTGGCATTTTGAAAAGATACTGTACACTGACTCGTTTTGTCCACTGGCTCTAAAGGGACTTGGCATCTGAAAGCTGTGACTGGAGACACATATTTCTCCTTTGAGTTAAAAAAACTTGGTATACTTCAATTGTTAAGTTACTGACAGTAAGAAATGTGAATAAATCCTTGTATCAATGAAACAGGGTATCCTAAGGTCAAAGCAGAAATTATTAGGATAATGTGGCTCTGAAATTGAGAAACTGTCCATATCTATCATTTGTTCAATTCTCCTGTCCATTTTCATTTGTATTGTGCAGTCTGCAATGACAGTGTTGAGTTCCTATAAATCACAGATTCACACAATCACAGAATGTCAGGGGCTGGAAGGAATCTCTGAAGATCATGGAGTCCTACCCTCCTGACAGAGCAGGACCAAGATGAGGACTGGTCACTCAGCAATCCATTCAGACAGGTCTTGAAAGTCTCCTCTCTGGGGAGCTTGTTCCAGCAGAAAGACTAAGGTCTGCTTCATTTTATTTAATACCTTGGCTTTGTTTGCACTTTCTGAACATTTGACATTTTGTTTTCATTATGCTGAGCAGTGGAAAAGCTAAACATATATACACACCGTGTGTGTTTTCCTAGTGAGAAGCTATGCCACTTTGACACCAGGAATGAAATGCGTTGTAGCTAGCTGTGGTCTGGATTCTGTGGAGGGCACATTTCATCCTGAAAGAAAGTGTGTGTGGTGCTGGTAAAGTTATCTTCTCTATTTGGGTTCCTAGTGCCAATTTGTAATCAGAAGAAAATCCTGCTTTTTTTTTGTTTTTTCCCCTGGGTGTTTAATGTCCTGCAATCCCAGAATGAAATCCTGTTTGTTTTCATTTCGTTTCTGAAAAGAAAATAATTTCATTAGTTTTCTGTTCTGTTCGTGTTCTAATTTAGGCCATTTGGTACCAGAGCTTACTGAGCATTTTCAGTTTGATTAAGATCACAAATTATTTCAGGGGAGCTTAAATCTCCATGTTCCTAAGGGTTGCTCTGTCTGTCACCCACTGTGAAATATTTTCTCTTTGCTAAAGCTTTACCATGTTCTTAATTCCAGTTATTCTGATGCTCTTATTTCCAAGACACATCTGTATTTCGATAGTAAGATTTTAAATTACTCTCCTCTAGCAAGTTTTAATGAAAACCACTTACGTTAGATTCTTGATTCTAATAGAATCAAGTTAAATTCTACCATTCTTGTTAAATTTAAAGCACCTTTTAAATTGTTACTAGGTTTTCAGATTCTATGTGCTACATAACAAAGAATTTTATGGTGTTTTCTTCTATGATGTTTGTTTAGTGTAATATTAGATTTAAACAGTTCTTTTTTTACTTACATATTAAACCTCTCTTATTCAACAAATCAGTGCAAGAGCAAAACAAAAGTTTTGACTACTGAAGGTCATTTTGAATTCTGTCAATAAAAGCTATGACCTAATTCTAGTTTCTATAATTACCAGAAAGTAACATTTGAATACTTATGGTTGTTCCCTGAATAAATATTTGAACCCAGATTTGAACCAGGGCTGTATAACAGGCCTTACATTTAATGCAGAAAGAGCCTAAACATTAGAAGCATTGTAGGTTTGAGCTTGAGTCTCACAGAGAACAAAACTCTCTGAAAGAGGAAGGAGGGATTAGTTTAGTTTCATTGGAAATGTATATCAAATGTTTCTACAATCAGGATATTCTCCTCTAGGAAGCAAATTAAGAGATAAGGTTCCAAATTAGGAATTCATATGTTAAAATAAACCAAAAAAGCCTGAAATCCCTGTCAGCTCTGCCAGAAGATAACTGTAGATTAAAGGAGCTAGAAACATCCATTTTTCAGTTTCATTATTCAAGTCCTTGGCTCAGAAAAAAAATACAAAATGGAAGTTCTGGTTGCTCTGGGTTGGTTTTGACACCAATATTTCTACCGTTCTTAAAATAGGAGAGAAAATAGGAGATCTGCTGCATAAATCAGCTTCAAAGGAGAAGAATGCTAAATGCTTTGCTGTGTGCTAGACATCTGCAAACATACATATGAATCTCTAGTTTCATAATCTAGTGACATAGTTTCTGCATTTCCCTACTGTCTATGGGATTTTCCTCTTGTTCTGTAGAACTGTGGATCTTAGATCTAAATAATGGTGCTTTTGGTGCTTTAAACGTGTGAAAGCATTGATGAATCACTTTCAGCAATGCTCACTCCTTTCTTATTTGCTCAGTAGAAAGGATTGCTTCGTGGACTGAACATGGTTTTATTCCTTGTAACTCTTTTCATTTTACACTCTCTGTCCAAAGGGAGCCCATTCTTAGATGAGAGCCTTCCTCTAGCCCTTGGGAAGTATTGTGTAGTTAAAGCAGCAAGTCTGTGAGGAAAGACCTGAACAGCATTTTTTTTATTCAATGTCAATTAGAATGAAACAGACCGGGGGCAAAATGTTTTAAACTCAAGATATTGGATTCCATTTCCAAATTACACTATAGTTTAATCCCAAGAAACAGTCGCTCATTGCAGGCAGCCATATTTTAGATGAATTTTATGTTGTGCTGTAGTTCCCTGCAGGCCTAGCTGGGGGTGCCCATGTTACTTTTACAGAGCATAAATTGTTTTCCTGGACTTTGGGAATGACTTTAGTAAGGTTTGAAGCAGTACAGGATTTTAAGTGTAAAGTGTTATTTTTCACTGTTGTTGAGAAACTGTCTCACTTGCTCATTTGTATCATATTCTACAAATTCATTACTTGGCAGGTCTGAAATACCTGTTTTTATTAGACATTCAAAGACAGAATATCACATTTTATTCTTTTGAAGTAAATCACAGAAGACTACTCTGAAAATAACTTAGTGCTCATTTCTTCCTCTCCATCCCCATTTGTTCATAACCTATTTCATCCCTTTTTGATTTATGTCTGTTAAATGGGTATGGCCATGAATACAGAATGTATCTCTATGAATGGAAATAGGTCAGTTGCTTGTGTGAAGGAAAAAAGAAAACCAAAAAAACCCACCTTTTTAGATTCTCACTAGAAAAGCTCTGTAAAATCAACCAAAATAGGCTGCACTGCTACCAGATGGAATGCCTAGAATGGCAACAAGTGAGCTTTCAAGGAATTCCTGCTCATCTCAGGAGAGACTGAAAATTTACCTTTTCAGCAGCTGGGTGACTAAGCTTCTGCTGTGGTATTTCTACACTAGCTTTTTGGTGTGGACAAACTGCTGTTTTCAAGGTAGTTCCCTAGTGTTTCCAATTTTTGCAGATTTTGTTCTCAATGCAGCTTTCTTTCTAAACCTGAAGCTCTTTCACAAATCTGTTCCAGGTCCACTCATGAATTCAGATCTCAATGGATAACACAATTACAAAGTATACTCTACCACATACATCTAACAGGCATCTGCTAACAAAAAGCTCTTAAGCTGAGGACTTTTGCAGTACACTGAAGCAGGGGTATATGGCTAAGCGCCATTCATTCTTTTCAGGCTAGCAGCCCTCAATTTTTTGTGACTCCTACTTATTCTATATTCTTCCATCCTTCTGATTAGGAAATCATTTCCCTCTTGGGAATCCTACCATACCTTGTGTTACCATGCTGAACTTGCTTTCTCTTTTGTTTTTGATTGGTTTGATTTCAGCCTCTTAAAAAATTATGTGAAGTGCAAAACAAAGCCTTGAGGAAGTGACAGTGCTGATAAATTGGTGTCATTTCTCTAGTTACAGAATAACCAGAATGTTTTAATGTTTAAATGGCAAAAGGTAAGGAAAGACTAGCAAACAATGCTGAATAAAATTCAAGGTGGTGAAGATAACTACTTGTGGATCTCTGTTGCCCCTGTACTCAGCGCTGGTGAGGCCACACCTCGAGTCCTGTGTCCAGTTCTGGGCCCCTCAGTTCAGGAAGGAGATTGAGGTCCTGGAGCAGGTCCAAAGGAGGGCAACCAGGCTGGTGAAGGGACTCCAGCACAGACCCTATGAGGAGAGGCTGAGAGAGCTGGGGCTGTTCAGCCTGGAGAAGAGGAGGCTCAGGGGAGACCTCATCACTCTCTACAACTCCCTGAAAGGAGGGTGTAGCCAGGTGGGGGTTGGTCTCTTCTGCCAGACGACTTTCAACAAGACGAGAGGGCACGGTCTTAAGTTGTGCCAGGGGAAGTTTAGGTTGGATATTAGAAAGAATTTCTTTACGGAGAGGGTGATCAGGCATTGGAATGGGCTGTCCAGGGAAGTAGTGGATACTCCATCCCTGGAGATATTTAAAAAGAGACTGGATGTGGCACTCAGTGCCATAGTCTGGTAGCTGCAGCTGTAATGGATCAAGGGTTGGACTTGATGATCTCTGAGGTCCCTTCCAACCCAGCCAATTCTATGATTCTATGATTCTATGTGTAGCAAAGATTTATCAAGCACAAAGAATTTTTAGATCTCTTTGGATAGGTACATACCTTTTGTACATGTTGCTTATTGAAATAATATGTAGTGGGTTTTGTGTGAGGTTTCTGATACTTTATTGTGCTTCTCTGTGGTCTCTAGCCTTAGCTAGAGGAAAACCCTCTGAAGGCATATAGTAATGCATATTTTTAGCCTGCTCTCTGTCATGACAGGTCCCACCCTTTACACCAGCATAATTTGATTCCAGCTAGTTGACCATAGTGTTTAGCTGGATATGTCTATTAATTAGGTGATGATGAAATTAGGGCATTGAGCTGCCACCTGTGGAGAGGTTAACATGTAATCCTGCTCTAACTGCAGGTTCTTGTTTTTTTCCTCGTGGTATTGTAAGCTGGGGAGTAGATTTTTCCCACAGTCACTTGCTACATAAAAACCTGTTTGTTCAGTTGAAGTGATTAAATGGCCCATATTTAAGGCATACGTGACAGTGCAGCCCTTCTAGATTTTCAGATGACCTACAATGGACCCTTTTGCCTCCTTGAATGCACGAGTTTGTCATATGGTGATGTGGAAATGGCACTGCGTATAAGAACGTTTGTCTCTGTCCTGCAGAACAACAATAATGAAACAGACAGATTTAGGTAGTTTAGGTGTCAGTCAGTCATCCTAATTCCCTCATCACAGATAAAGAACATATGGAAAGCAAAGACCTGGGTTGCACTATTTTACAGCATGAGCTGTCCAACCTTTGAAGAGGTTTATTGCACAGCAGGCAGTATGCTGTTGCTTAAAAACAAAAAAGGAGGGACAGGAATAGGAAGCAGGTTTTTGCATGAGTGCTCTTATAAAAACAATGGTGACAACAGGGATGTGCTGACATAGGCAATAATGCATTACTGTCATCTGTGTAAGGCATCTGTAGCCCCCTATACAGGGCTGCAGTTCCATAAACCTGAAAGATTCACTTGGATATATCCTCTAAATGTGGATGCATTTCCTTTTAGCATCCTGTGGAAATATTTTGGTAGAGAAGAATCTGAATATTTTGGGATCCACTGATGTGAAGAAGCTACTAAGTTTGGCAGTTAATGGTGCATCCTGCTGCTTCTTTGAAAGTTATAAGCTCTTTTTTGGTACCAGTGTAGGAAGGGGCCTGTTGGGATTGCTGTAGAGTGGTAATAGACCTTTCAGAGATGACTTAACTGAAGAAAAGGTTTCAGCATTTCCAGCTGCTTGGCTGAACTCTGAGGCCATGGGAACAAGGACACTTGTATTTGAAATAATCCAACATTTCCTAAAATACACAGATTTCTCTTCCTCTCAGCAGGGCAGCACCAGGCCCCTGTTTTACTCCCAGAATTATTTCAGGAAATATTCTTTAACATACTAGGTATGTTGTGAAAGGCAACAAATGGGAAAAAATCCTGGCATCTGTGAAGTCAGTGGGAAACTGATTCCAAAGGAGTCAAAGTTCATCAGGGTTTTGATCCGAAGTAAGCAGGGAGGTGAGTTTCTCAATTTTCAATAATTTCCTTAATAGTTTGTCTGAATTGTGTGGTGTGGGAAAGTTCTTTGCTTCTGTTACAGAATTCAAGAACCAGAGTCCAGGAGAAGGGATACATCTAGCTAGTGGTCATCACCTGGATTATTGCTAAGGTTTTCAAAGAGTGGAAATGGTATTTTACATGGGCTAGGCACTACCCAGTAAGTGGAACTGAGTTCATTAGATACTGAAGTAGAACAACCTCTTTTTTTTATGTGTGTGTGTGTGTGTTACTTTACTGACTGTATGAAGTTTTCTTATAATTTACCTGGTTCAAGACTGTATTTTAATTTCCTTTGTATCACAATAGAATGAATTGTGGTTAGCTGATCACTATCGTGATATTACATGATCACGTGTCACTGTCAGCGTATTAATTACTTTTATTAATGATACAGATCCATTTTGTATCATCAAAATGAAATCTTACTGCTTTTTTCTGCTAGAAAATGTTCTGTTGAAGCTAAATTTAAGTGGACAAGCAATCTGAGCAAAACCAATATTCTTGAATTTCTCTTAAAAAAAATATTATTCACAATGTAAGGCTGTAGAGTTCACAACAGGGTATAAAATCTTGAATTTCCAATATTTCATAAAATTATTCAGTAGTCAGAAAAAGTTATCTTACTGGGGAAAATCTGTTTTGCCAAAGAGCTATTTGTAGTTTGAATGTGTAAACTGAGGAGTTATGATAAAGTTCAAGACTTCTAAAATTCTGTGTGTGTTCTAGTACTACAAAATATGCCTGACATATTTTCTCATTCTGCCTTAGCATTTTTTAAAAGAGCAATACTACCAGTCAAGTGTAGGTTATTAATTAATTTAATAACTTCCTCCATCCACTTAATTATTATTCTGAAGTATTACCCCTCAAAAATGAAAACATGCCCCCAAAATTGTGGGATGTTGCTACTGATTCTGAAGACTTAGCTTCAAAGATTAGGTGCTTATAGAAATTTGCATTTTATAGTGTGCCCCAAAGTTGTGTGGCTTACTAGAGTGTACAAAAATCACAAAATCCAAATACTTGTGCTAAAATATACACCAGAAAATATAGTAAAATGTGGATAAATCCAGGTTGATAAAAGGAGAAATAAAATATATTTATATATTTAAGTAATTTCTCCTTGGTTAAAAAGCTTTTGTTTATTCTTTTATTGATTTATGTGCAAAGAGTTATGAATTAAGCAGTACATTACCAAAAAACCAGAATTCTGAAAGGCATATGTAACTTTTTTTGTCATGAAAATGATCATTACAAATAATCATTACTTGATCATTACAAGTCTGACAATTTTTTAATGACATTTGCGTTGGGGCATTCACAAATAGCATATATATGTTGATACTGGCAGCTCTGACAGCTCTCAGAAATGGATGACAACTCAGAGGACCAGACTATAAGCTTTCTAGGATGTGTGTGTATCTGCAGTGGAAGAAACTGGCATTTGGGAAGAGCTGTGTGATCTTCAGGCTCTTTCTCCAGAATTCGACAGACACTTCACCACAGATGCCTTGGTACAGCTAGATGTGGAAATAACTGTGGAATCTGAGAAAATAGTTCTTCTGGCCTTGAATATCTGTTGTTTATTTCCTGTCTGCTGCAACAAAAGCACAAAGCAAAGGGCATGACTTGGGATTTTTGCTTTTCCTCTGAAATAACAAGAAGGGAAACTTCTGGCATCTGTGATGCGCTTTGAGTATCTAGTGTGTAACTGCACAAACAGAAAAAGTTCTAAATGTGCTTTATAGAGTTTTGTGTTGCATGATCAGTTTGCATATACAAATCTGGGTAGTTTTGTCTTTGAATTATCAGTCATCTACAAAGCTATTGCTTCAGCAGTATCCATACCAGCTCTTTCTTCTCCTTTAATACGATCTGTGAGATTGGCAGTGAAATTGTCTGTGATAATTAGTTGATAGGTTTTTTTGTCATCTAGAGGATAGAGTGATAGAATTTAAGTGTAGTGTATTAGAGTATGTGAGTTTTATTCACCTCTAAGCAGACAGTGACAACATTGTCAGGACTCATGGAAAATTCTGAAGCTATTTAAAACAAATTTTCTAGAAACTTTTGACAGGAATATGAACTTTTTATAAAAGAAAAGGAAAAAACCTGTGTCAAGCAAGAATAAGCAAGATGGTTGAGGACTAAAATTAAGTTGAGCATGACTGCCTATTTAGTTTTCTTATTTCTCACACTATGTAAGGAACATCTCCTTGTCACCTGAAATCTTTCTATTTGTCTTACTGGCTATCTTCTGCTATGGAGGAGTACTTAGAGTCTGCTGCAGCTGTGATCAGAAATAAGTGGAGATGCTCAGGCAACTGTCCACTTACACTATCAATGTTATTTTCATTACTTAGGATAAATTATTTTGAAGATAAAAGACAAACTGGTAATTTTTTTTCAAAGCTTCTACAGAAATGATCCTATGTATGTTCAGTTTATTCATGAAATATGTTTCATCTAACTTAACTAGTGGTGTGCTAGAGCTGTCTTTTTAGATTGCATGCCTAATCTGGACCATATAATTTCCTTAGGTGCTATATCTTCCCTCCCCTGAAAAATTAGTAATTCTGCAGATCTGGTTTTCATTCCTGTCTTCAGGAGGCATGAGAGGAGGATCTAGGAAATTACAGACTGCTGAGTTCCACCTTAATCCCTAGGAAGGTCATGGATAAACCATTTCCCATTCTGGAAGCTGTTTCCAAACATATAAAGGACAAAAAGTTTCTTGGAGTGGCCAGCATGGTTTTGTGAAGGAGAAATCATGCTTATATAACATGATAGCCTCCTACGATTGGATGAGTGGCTCAGTGGATGAGGGGAGAGCAACTTGTTTATCTTGACTTCAGCAAGACTTTTTTCAGTATCTCATCCCTAACATCCTCTTTCACAAAGTAGTGAAATACAGATTATTTAAGAGGACTGAGCTGGACTCAAAACAGGTTGAACTGTTGGGCTCAAAGGACAGCTCTAGACAAGTCATTAGTGAAGAGTAAGTACCAGAGTTGCCAACACTGGTTAACCTCTAGACTAATTCCATGGATGATGGGGCACAGTACACCCTCACACCCTCAGCCAAGAGGGTTTGCAGACTACACAAAATTAGACAGAGTGGATAATAAAACAGATGGTTGTACAGCCATTCAGAGGGTCAGGCTGACCTTAGCAGGCTGGTGAAATGGACTGACAAGAACCTCATGAAATTCAACAGCAGTCGTGGTGGGCAACTTGCAAGTGTGTCAGCAAAGTGTCCCTGTGACAAAGAAGATCAAGTTATCATCCTGAGCTATGTAAGTAGTAGCATGGCCAGCAGTTCAAGAGACGTCATACTTCTCAGCAGTGGTGACAGCATGTCTAGGCTACTGTGTCCACCTCTGGATTCCCCAGCTATGGACATACTGGAGTGAATCCAGGGAAGATAGCTTATGCCTTGAAGCATCTGCTGTACGAGGAGATGCAGAGAGAAATGAGGTTGTTTAGCCTTCAGAAGGGTCCAGGAATATTTTGTCAATGTTCATGAAATAAATGATGGGACGGTCTGAAGATCAGACTTCTCAGCAGTGCCCACTAAAAGGACAAGAAGCCATTTACACAAATGCTAATACAGTAAATTCCGTTTAATCCTAAGAAAACCCAATTTTACTTCAAGGGTGGTTAAGCACTGGGAAAGGTTGCCCAGGTAGCTCTTCGATTCTTGACTGAACACATCCCCAAGAAACCTGCTGTAGTTAACACTGCTCTGTGTAAAGGGAATGGGCTAAACAGTATTGTGAAGTCCCTTCCAATGTTAAAGATTCAGTCATTATGTGATTGATTTATCTTCCACAGAACCTTGCCTTTCCAAATCTAGAGCAAATATTTCTTAAGCAAATATGGAGTTTCTTTTTTTTATAAAAAAAGAGAAATTATTTGTAATTAGCTGTTTCATAACAATTCTCAAATTCTTGCCCAAAAATCACTTATTTTGAGCTGCTTTATTGTCCTCTTGTTTGTTTTCATACATCATCTTCCTTCCCACCCATCAAGCTAACTAATGCCTGCTATAAGTGATCCATTAGATTTTAGTAACTGTATCCTATTTATTAATTTGTAATTGACAGATTTGGACTATAATACATCTTTCATCATGGATGACAAAAATCTTTCCTGCATAGTTTTTACTGGAGAAGCAATTGGAGTGTGTTGCAGTTTCACTGACTGATTTTTGTTAGCATTATCTATTCACTTGCACTTTAGTACTGAGGTTGGTCAATGCAATTATTGTTAAATGCCAGAGAGAGGGGCTTCTCCTAGCTGTATTTAAGTAGTACTCTTTTCATCTAACTCTGTCAAGAAGTACTCATCTCCATAGTGAGATTCCGCCTGCTTGTATTCACTATTTAGGCAGTATCTCTTAAAGACCGTGATTCAATTCTGTCGACAGAGCTTAGCCAAAAAATACCTAATATTAGTAGGTATTACCTCTTTGTCTTCTTCCTTCAAAATGTAGTTTTGAAAAGTTGATGTATGTGCAAAACACAGAACGAAACTTTGAAAACTATGTGTTGTTAAATTGCTCTTCATCTGGAGACAGAATATTTTAGTTAATTTTACTTGGGCACAGATCACTTGAAAATAGATCTCCATCTATGACAATTATGTTAGATGTGAGCCATTTAAAAGTGTTTATATACTTTGCTTTTAGAATGTTTGGGGTGTTATTTTTTTCAATTGTGCAACTGTTTTTGTGTGTTTGAAGGTATCTGTAGTTTACATATTCTCTTGAAGGGTATATATGGAAAATTACACTATTTGACAAGTAGTATTTGGGGCTGTTAGATTCTGGAAACAACTATATCTATTTGATTATATAGCTGTTAGTTCAAGATTCTGAAAGGAATTTCTGAGTATGAGCAGAAAAAAAAAAAAAGCCCACACTGTAATAGTTAATTGAGGACAGGAAGCTAGAATACACTGCTGATTTTGTCTTGGAAACAAAATGAGATTAACAAGCCAAGCTCTCTCAGAGGTGGAGGCAGTTTGAATATGGCAAAAGATGAAGTTCTTACAGTCCAGGTCTGCTGCTGCATCTGCCAAGGAAAGCAAGAGTAGGTAGATTCTATCAGTAGGAGAGGTTGGTTTTCACTCCTTGGGCTATGTTTTTCATCAAAACAATGTTAGAGAAAAAAAAAGTGTGAAAATTTGTGTAGATTATTTGTTTAGATTTACATATTTATAGTGCTGTCTTGAGGGACCAGTTTCTTGGTACCCCTGGAATGCCGACCAGAGAAGCTGAACAATAAAGTTTCATTACTAACAAGGTTGAAGGCCTTTGAACGAATGCCTGGGTGGGAAGAGTGAAGATATCATAAGGCTGTGTAACATCCCTTAATGATTGTGACCACATAACACATTGCAAATTAGCATTACAAATTTTCATCCTTCTGTGAAAGTTTTTAGAACTTTAGAAAAATTTTTCTATTAGTAAATATTTTCTATTAATTGTAGCATTTTAATGTAAGGAATAAACCAATATCTATTTTAATGTGTTTTATTTGCAAGATCAGAGCACCAGGTAAATGAAAATTTGCCTGCTTCTAATTTTGGCTTCAGGAGAATATGTAACTTAAAATCAAATTTTTTCTCACCTCTGTTATTGAAATTATGCATAGCAGCCACCATAACAGGGCTGGACTCCAAGTTTCTGGAAAGGCTGATAGATTCCTTTATGAAAGTATTTATTATTAATTCTGCAGTTCAAGCTGGGTGCCTCTGAAGATAGCTCCCCAACAAAGAAATCCCTGGGCATTACCCTTACAATGTAAGTTCCCCCCATTCGGTCATTTAGACTAATAGTAATATTAAGGTCTGGGGTCTTTGTACTTAAATTTTTTTGCATTTTTGTTACTAAGCAATTATCATCTTATGTGATATCACATCCTCCCAGGTTACTTTCAGCTGATTCTGTAGTTAGCTATTTGATATGTTGTAATATGGTTGTTAAAGTTCATATACCATAATCTGTAGACTTTGTTTACTGTAGCTATTATCATAGAATCATAGAACTGACTGGGTTGGAAAGGACCTCTGAGATCATCAAGTTCCAACTCTTGATCCACTACTGCTGCAGTTACCAGACCATGGCACTGAGTGCCACATCCAGTCTCTTTTTAAATATCTCCAGGGATGGAGAATCCACTGCTTCCCTGGACAGCCCATTCCAATGCCTGATCACCCTCTCTGTAAAGAAATTCTTTCTAACATCCAACCTAAATCTCCCCCGGCACAACTTGAGACCCTGCCCTCTTGTCTTGATGAGAGTTGCCTAGGAAAAGAGACCGACCGCCCCCTGGCTACACCCTCCTCTAGCTCCAAGTTTTGACTTTCTACACCACTTCTTGCCAAATTGGAATAATCAGAACTATTTTGGAAAGCTGACTTTTTCATTAGTAAGTTATTTGTAGCTGGCTTTGAATTGCAAGTGAGCATGCTCTAGAACTTGATGAAACTCAAGACAATTTTCAAGAGAACATTTTCTATGTTCTGTATTCATCTCACTGCCTATCAGTTGCATTAAGTCTTCAGAGAAATACCTTTGCTAGAAATCTCAAAATGTGTAGCTGTAACAACTGTAATTATGGTAGGATCTTCCTTTTTAATTATACAGGAAGGTTCTTCTCTCACACAGATTTCTGCAGGATATTAAAGTAGTATTAAAAATGCTGCAGTTGTTCTTGCTTTTTTTGTAATGATGGAGGAGAAAAAGCTGATAATAGTTTGTGGCACTGCGTTTTGGTGTTGAGCAGCAGCTGTTGGCTGACTGCAGTTCAGGATTATTACGGTTTTATTAGGCATGAGTAAGATAACAAAAGCAGTAATTAAGATTTAAACTAATTACTGAGGAAGCTTTTTGAAATGATACCTCTTTTTATAGCTACATAATATTTAATGTTTAATTAACAAGAGCATACACCTATGGACCAAGCTGTCTTATGAAAATACATGCAGTCTTCCTAGGTACACAGAACTATATAAAATTCTTCTAGAGTGGATCACATTGGTGTGAGGAAAAATCTGAATTTACCAAGGACAAGAAGAAGTAGATTTTTGACTTTTAAAGTTCTCAGCCTAAATGAAATAAAAAGGTATTGCTTTGATCAATTTCTTTCCATATACATGCCTCAAATATGTAAGGATTTTTTAAGATGGAATAATTTGTTCCTCTTTGTGATAAAATTCCAGAGTTTTTTCCAGAACCTTAGAGAGTATTAAGGACCAAATCTGTTTAGTCTATCTTGAATGTGAGTGTTATTGCTGGAAGGTCACAAACTAAGTTAAAACTTCCATGGTTCTTTGAGTCTTTATATGTGTTTAGGAATTAAAAAAGGAATGTTGAGTAAGAGCTTGTTATGCTACTTTGTTTAAAGAAAAAAAAACAACCTACTTTTACTGAAGGAAACCCCCAAAGACTGATCTCATGCCATTCTAATTGTCATGGAGAAGCTAATAGTAATATCCTCATAAAGTGCAGAAAAAGACCCACATCTGTCTCAAAATAAAATTTGACCAGGTTTTCTTTCTTTTAACTTTGGTAGCAAGGTGATATTTTGTACTAGTATAGGTTTGGAAGTGCCTATTTATTTTTTTGCAAGACCACATCTGTTCTTGCTTATTTTATATCCTTCATGAGTAGCTATTGTTCTGACACTTAATTGTTCTCTTATTAGCCAAGTCTACAAATCCTAAGGCGTAAAAAGTCTCTTCCTTAAGAACTTTAACCACGTTCATCCTTTTAATGGCAAGCTGCTCACTAGATCTCTGTTACTTATTTAAAGGTCTTCAGCGTTGCCACTTGCCTGCAGGAATGTTTGAAAAGACCTCAGACGTGGGAAAAAAAAAATCTTTGAATTTTTTATATTTAAGTTGCCTTCCATTCCCATGCCCCTTTATTCTGTGCTCAAAGAAACTCTATATTTTTACTGCCATGACTTTTACCAGCTTTTGTATGATTAATCTTTATCTGGTAGCTATTCTACAAGTGGATGAGCAAAAGTTGCTTGGTGCTATGTCCAGTTCATCATTCAATCTCTTAAAGCTTTTTCCTTTATGACCTTTGAGAAAAAAAACAGTCTCACTAGAAATCAAGATAATCAAGATTTCAGAGCTCCAGTTTTAACTGAATTCATATTTATGTGTTTGGTTGCCATCAAGATTATCAGAGAACTGAGGAAGCCGGAGATAGAGGTATTCAGGTAGAGGAGGGGTTACAGACATCTGTAGAGTGGACACATCTATTTGGCACCAGCAACTCTGTTTCAAAGTGAAATTGCATCTAAATTTAAGGCTAGTCTTTTCTTTCTCCCTTTTTCCTAAATCCTTCCTAAATTAAATTCTGAGGGCTAAAGTCATAATAGGAAGAGGGAAGAGTGGAAGCCTACACTTCTTAGGTGGTTAGGTGGTAGTGTCAGCCACCCACCTAAGGTGACTGACACGCCATTCCTGCTGCCAGAAGTATTCCTGTGTAAACTGTGATGCTCCTGGCAGAGATGAGTTCAGAAACTCTGAGTGTGCTTAAGGGCAGATGAGAGTTTGCCAGTGCTGACTCCATGGAGAGGCAATTGGACACCTGTCCTGGTAGACCTGTGACCACAGCCAAATGAAATCCATTAGTTTGTCAAATTTTGGGCTTAAGCCATGTAGACATCTAGTGGTTTCATTTTTTTAACAGAGATGCTCTAAGTGACAAGCAGTGGCTCTGTGACCATACGTGTTCACTCTTCCATAAATAAATAAATGAATGGGATAGAAATGTGCGGCTCCATGGTCAGCCTGGCTTGGCCTGTAACTGCATGCAGGTACAAGAAGGGGAGAGCCTTCCCCTTCCCCTGGCTTTCCCTCAAGAGTTTGTCCCGTGTCTTTTGTGTGGTTGTTACAGACTATGTGGCTGCAGGGTGAGTTGGGTCACTGTCCTTATCAGATACTCTTTTTTCTTCAGGTGCATGTGTAATTTCAACTTACTGTGAAGCCAGTCAATTTACACAGTTGACAAAAATATGGCAAAAATGTGTGAATGTGGGCAGAAGGGGAATCTTGTGTTTTCACTGGCAGGACATGCTTAAAATTGATTTAAGGCAGCTGGGAAACTGTGTGCTAACTTGAGGAACATTGTATTCTTGAGTAGAAGCACACAAAATAAAAGATCGCTAAGAAAGAAGACTGCCACTTCACTTTTCCTCCGTTAAGTAGAACATAACTGATCATGACACAAAACCAAACATTTGTTTGTGATAGATATAGCTGCATAATGAGGGAGAATTTTGGGAATGACAGAATGAAACAATAATCCTAAAATAAAGTCTTGCCAAATAAGGAAATACATAGTTTGAAATGATATTTTGAAAAAATCATTTCAGTAATTACTGATTTCCAGCTGAATATTGAACCATTCTGAGAAGAAACAGTTTGCCTTCTTATTCTGTATCCTTTTTGATTACAACAGAACTTGTATACTTAAAAAAAAAAAAGTTATGAATAGACATTTCCTTATGGAATCAAACATTTGTTTTATGTCATATTTATAAAAAAATGCTCCGTTAAAATATGCCATAAGATAAAAAAAATAATGTAGGCAAATATAGAACGAATTTTTTGTTGGTTTTGGGTCTTCATTTTTGTTTGGTTGCTTTTTTAAAAAAGCTTTTTTGAGTACTTCTGTTTGTATTCTTTATTTTGCTGTTTTATCTCCCAGAAATAGTGGTAGCATAGGACCACTGCAATCTAAGCTGAGATCCAAACCCATAATATGGCCCACAGTTAATTAGTGTATTAGAATGGAATATTGTTAGGATATTACAGTTTCAGCTGTGACTTTGTCAGCCCAAGCCTTAAAAATGGCCTTGGACAGGAAGTTAACAGCCTTTCTAGAAAACTGTTCCAGTGCTTTCTCTCTCATCATTCAAACTGTTCACATCTGATTCAAATAAATGCCATGGATGCTAATCAACTGTTATCTTAGGCTGGGTTTGAATCTGGAGTGTTTACCAGGCATGCTGGTCTGTAGTGTTATTAATAAACCTGCTTTCAAATTCATAATGTAATTTTTAATTAACTGTATCAATCTAACTATATGTCCCTGATACTTCACCAAAAATATGTGGGAAAGTTTGCACAATCATGCAAAAGCCTCCTTCTTGCTGCCTTAATTTCGTGAGAAATTTCTTAATCTTAAGAAGAAAATCTGACCTTGTCAGATATCAATCATTAGGCTTAAAAGAATGCTTCACGAGAAGTGTTTTGGGATGGACTACCCTTTTTCACTTATATATGTATGTATTTGTGTGCTTGCTTTCCCCTATGAACTGAATTATTTTTTTTTACCTCTGGATTTTTTTTCCACCTAAATTTCACTTTTTTCTTTTTTAAAGCAGGCAAGGTATTATCTCTTTTACAGATGGGGAAGAAGTTTAATGTGGGTCTTGGAATAAGCCAGTGAGTGATATTCTGGCTCTCAGACATCAGTCTGATTGATTCATATGTGTAAACTTTGTGGCAGAGGAATTTTAAAAGCTATTTCCATTTCTTTTAACTTAAACCCTACAAAAGCGACAGAAACTGAGGGAAGAAAATACCATTCTTTATGGAGTGCCACATGAAAGAAATTAATGGGTTTTGTTTAAAAGTACAATACTCTAATAGAAAAAAAATGCTATGCTCTTAAAGCAGGCTTGTAGGAAAAATAGCAATGAAAAAAAAAGTAACATGGAAATTGTGAAAGAAAAACATCTGTAAAATTTTTACAGTTCTGTTGTCAGAACCTTGGTATTATTTACATAATGTAGATGGGAGTTTCTCCAATTAAAATCAATGGATCTTCTCAACTTGAAGGAACAGCCCCCTCAGATTCCCTACCCTCAAATCCTCTTTCTTTAGATATTGGTGATTCAAAGGTTTATCTTACAGATTTTGGTTCATATAGTTACTGTATATCTCTTTATAATTACATATTCCCATTTTCATAAATTGTTCCACTTAGAAATATTTCCTTTCTCTAGCTGTATGTAATGTCTTTAGTAAATGGATATTGTATATTGCATTACACTTTATTCCTGTGTTATTTCAGTGTTTTGTCCATGGGAAGGCCTCTGGTCATTTGGATATGCCAGTTTTTAGAACCAAGGAGACCAAGACCATAGTAGTTTTTACCATTAAAGATAGAAACTGCAATGTGGAAAAACATTCCCATGTTGGTATATAGGCTGGTAAGAACTGAATAAAAACTTAGGGAAATGGTTCTTGAAGCCTAGATTGCAGAGGTAATTCTTCTTAAAACAGATTGTTCCAATTTTACTTCCATTACAGAATGGTTCTATCAGGAGTACTCCAGTAGAAGTGGCAGCAGCAGGGAGTGGAGAAGATGGCTTTTGTGGCCATGACCCAAGCCTCACATGCACAGAATAGGATGTAGGTGCAGTCAGGGAGAGATTATAAACCTTGTGTTAAGATTTTCAAAACCTGCTTCTCAGATCTTGTTGTACAGTTGCTGACTTCTTCAGTAACAGTTTTAATTGCTACTTTATCCATAATCTCATCAATTCAACCATCAACTAAAAGCAGATCATTTAAGAGAATTGTGAGGGTATGTTGTGTATGTACTCAATATCATGAATGTGTGTGACATGAACTTCAATGACCTTTCTTGTGTACTCCAAGGAGAATGCAGATAGAAGTAATAAGGGCAAAATTGCTTTGCTTTTATCTTATGAGGAAGGAAACTTTTATCTAGGAATAATTGCCATAAGTAGCAGATACCTCTTTGTTTTTCTTGTTATGTTTTGGTTTGGTTTCAAAGATGTGCCTTTCAGTTGTCTTTGATTGCAGATTTTTGTCACCTGGGAGTTCTTACAGGTTTGACTGGGATGCAGTGAGCTCAGGGAATTGGGAGAGATGAAAATCAGAGAGGTGAACAGCATGTACCTATAACCTCCATGACAGCAGTTTTCAGATGAGATAGTCCCTCTTGAACATACCTGCTGCCTTCATTACTGAGATTGCTCTTTAAAGTTGATAATGCCAGTGACAAAATAATACTGCCTCCATTCAGGAGTGAGCAGCACTTGTCTCTCCAATCCTACCTTGCCATACAAAGATGGGAGTAAAAGCCCACTAACTGAGCGGGTTCAAGGGTGTGACTGAGTGTACAGTGCAGAAGACAGGGTGAAAGTTAGTTTTTTGAAAGGAAGGACAAATAATGTCTCATGAGATAGGTAAAATGTACATTGCTTCACATGCAGTTAAAAGCAAACATTTTAATGAATATTTAGCACTTCCTTCACTAACACCTTAAAAAGCAGAATCACTATGGCATAATGTCATGTGATCACTCTGTCCTTGGATAAGGGAGCTGCTGCTTGTCTAGCACCACAGGAAGTGGTCTTCTTTTTGATGCTTGAATGTAAAACTAGCCAGAGGAAACAGGAGGGGAATAAGAACATGAATAATACTAAACATTTAAGTGTCCCAAATAAAAGTTTGTAGGGGTGCCTGAGGAAATGGAGCCATGCTTTTAGTGTTAGATTTTTAATTTCAGTCTTGCTGAAACGAGAGGTCTTTTAAGACTGTCTTGGAAGTTTTGTCACTGGGGAAGCTGCATTATTTATCCTGCAAATTACTCTTTTAGCTTTCTTTCAGATGAGAGCACAAGAATGCAAGTTTAGTCTTTATATAGAGATTATAATCCCATGTGGCACAGTAAAAGATTGCTTGTTCTTTCTCCCACTTTTTTTGAGATCAGCTGTGTGATAGGAAGAGTTAGTAGATTCCAGTTAAAATAGGGAAGAAGGGCTAAAAGAAATTAACAGAAAGCTCGAAGATGATGAAATATTAATATATCGCATGTTCTAGTCAAGCCTTGGAGCAAGATGGATCATACTGTGAGCACCCCAAAAAAACCAACAAAAAATGAAATTCTGCTACATGACAGCAGGGGTACTTTTCTTTGATCTCCCTTGAATTGGCAGTACAATCAAATCATTATTTAAGAAAGAATAAAACACAGCCCTATAGTTTACAGAGAGAAGCTACTGCCACACAAAACCTGTCTACCAACCTGTGTGCACTATGTCACCTAAATATATGCCAGGTAGGCATGCAGGTGAGCAAAAATCTGTTAGGAATATTTGTGAGTAGTTCTAATTTGAGAGAAGTAGCTGGCTGAAGATGACCCAAAGGGTTCTTTTATAATATGAAGAAGTAATTGAAATGTGTATTTCTGTTATCTTTCCAATAACTTGATAACTTCTCTGTTCCTAATGAAAGAAAATGTCCTGTTACAGGATATTAAACTCATCTCCACTCATGAATTTAATAATTGCCTGACATATGAGCTTTAATTTTTTTTCAACAAATGGATAAAAAGTCATAAATGATGACACTTTTAGGCAAGGCTGTAAGATTTATAGGGTGGAAACTAGGCTGCTCCCTATTGTGAAGCAAGGTCCCCACAGTTCCAGCTGGTGTGCTGATAGCTGCTTGAAAACTGTAGTAAATTTCAAATGGCTTTGCCTTGGTCCCAGTCTAGGAACAGCTGACTGCACTGCAAATTAACTTGATATATATTGAGTAGAAAGAGTTCTATTCTATGCTAGTTAATGCTGAGTGGAATTGTCTTCATCCCTAAAATAATCATAGCTATATGAAAAAGACAATAGGCAGACTTAAGGATCAGTCTTTGAAGTTTAAAAGCAAAGTGAAGTTATAAGATGACATTAAAATGGCTACTTTATGCCCAACTTTTAACAGGTATCCCATTTAATGTGAACATGGTAAACTCATATTAAGTGCATATTAAAATAAGTATATACTTACAGCATTAATTCTTCCCTTTAACAACACCTTCTAATAGTCATCTATTTGTGAAAAAGTCTCATATGGAAAAAATTTTCAAACATTAATCTTTCAGAAGGAGTTAATTTGCATACTCTTTGCAGAATCTTCCTTCAGCTCCTCAAAGAAAGCAGAGACTTGTTCATAATTACATTTAGTATTAGACTGCATGAAGTTTTAAAGATATTATTTGTATTATTAGGTTATCCTAGAAGAAGGAAGAGACTTGGCACCAATTGCTAACTTTTTAAAGAATGTAAGTCTGGGAATTTTTGATAGCAGTGTCAAAGAAGTTTTCTTAAACTCAGAATTAGGCATGGGAACTTAAAGAGAGGATATACTGTATTCTGCTCATGCATAGCAAAAGCTGAGATATGTTTGTAGATAGAACTTTGCACCATATTTTCAAAATTATAGTTCAGAGGAAACATCAGAGAAATACCTAGAGAAGGATGGTTGTTTCTTTCTGTAGCAGAATATACAAACAACATCTTGAAATGAAAACTTTCAAGTGGAGAGATGTGGCTTCAGGCTTTTTGCTCACTGCTGATTCTACAATGGCTATTGCACAGTTGGAAGCCTTTTCCACAGAAAATTACCCTGGAGAAAATTCTCAGTCCATCCCACTGTCCCTGTAGAAATTATACTAGGACTGCCTTGCAATTTTGTTTTTGGATTTTGAATTCTTTTTTTTTTGGCATTGATGTGATGACTTCTTTTGTCCTTCATAGAAGGAGACGTCCCTCCCCTTCCTCAGCCCCCTGCCTGGTGTTGGGTGATTAGTCTTTGTTTCTTTGTAACCAGAGCTTGTTTATATATTCCCACCCAAATTTACTGTGTACAACTTTCCCCTCCTCTTGCCTGACTTTGGGAACAGTCTGTGACTTGATTCCTAGGGGTTTTCTTTGTTACCTAACTTTTTCCTCTTATTACTAAATATGCTTATTGCTCCTCAGTTTTCAGCCCCTGTGATCCTGATGTTCTGTACTGCTTCTCTTTCACCTGCTGGCTTCCTTACCCTGTGCCCTGGTGAGAGGGATATGGTACATCTCCAAGTGTCACCCCACCCCCTGTAACACTTGTGCACTCCTTGCCTTCCTGCTTCCCTGCATCAGATGTTGTGGGTGAAGGGTCACTGAGGCTGATTTTATCACCTTTTCCTCTGCATTTAGTGTTTACCAAACTTCTAAACGTGATCCATCTGCTGAGTGTTCTTTTATCCTTTTCCCTTCTAAAAGGCTTTCTTTTCTTTCTTGCAGGAACTTCTTGTCTTTCCTCCATCTTGGCAAATACTGTGTCTATTCTTGTTCTCTTCATCCTTACAAGGAGTTCCTTCTGCTCCCCACCTGTCCCATCTCATGTATTATAATCTCTCCACTTTGCTTACAAGGAGTGCTGCATTTCAATGCTGCCTATCTGCAGAATTATGTTTCCTACCTGTTTTAGGTCTGAGTACCTATTGTAGATTCCTCCCTTCCAATTTATCAATTATTAAGACATCATTTGCTTCAGTTCTACGTCCATGGAATGGATAATCAAGTGCATCGCTATTACTTGGAAAGCATTAATAGGTGACTTATCAGCCAGCTCTGTTGTGTGTGTGTATACAGTTACAGGCAGTTAAACCTGTCACTATTCTAACCCATCTGTACCTCATTTTTTATGCCCCTCCTTCCCTTCCTCTTTCCTAAACAAGGAAATCATTCAGAGAACACTAAATTTTTCAAATTAATTTTAAATACTAGAGCCAACTATAATACTACTTACAGTGTTATCAACTTGGTAAGTCTAGAAAGACTTTTGAAAATATTTTTAGTATGGATGTAATTCAACTATATCTTGTCAATGCTGTTACTAAAAATGGGTAGTTCACATAGAATTAGGAAGTACAGAAGTTAAAGTCTGCAAGCTGAGCAGTCTGTCACCTGGAATGACTGAATGCAGCTTCTGTTAATCAAAATAAGCCGTTGCTATACACAAATGTGAGGAACCTAAAAACTCATGTTGTTTTTTTTTGTGTTTTTTTTTTGTTTTGTTTTGTTTTGTTTTGTTTTTTTTTTGTTTTTTTTGTTTTTTTTTGTTTCTCACTTTCAGAACAGTGAGGCCAGCCAAAGGAAAACCCAAGAGATGTATACTTGCTTCAGATTTCTGAAAAACAAACAGTTTGTTTTCCAGCTGAGAGTCCAATGCTGAAACCTTTAATCATTGCAAATAAATGTCATGCTAGTGACAGTAGTACCTCTGAAGCTCATTAAAATCCTGTTGGAAGACCTGAAGGATTCCTTTCCTTGATCTGTCATCCTGTGCATTTTTAAAGCAGCATATAGGGATTCGTCTGGTTGCAGATCTGACTGATTTTAATGCAATGTAAAGATGTGACATCTGCGACAGCATTGAGTCCACTTTTATAAAGAAGAAAAGGAGGGTTCAGATAGATAGGCACAGCTTTACCAGAGAAGTATTAAGAGATACTGATATAATTTAATTTTCATGAATCATAAAGTAAATACATGTAGGGATGTTCAAGCTGATTTATATTCTAAGCCAGATGTCTTTGGCAGTTACAAGCAGAAACTGTATACTAGGTTGCACATTTTGTCTCTAATTCTAAAGCATAGTACATTGTCACTGGCTTGCTGACAGCCATCTGCTCAGACCTCATTTGATCTTCCCATTCAGTGACAGTTCAAGTAAGGGGACAAAATGTATGAAAGGGAGGGAAATTGTATTGCTTTTAGCTTGTTAAAAACAAGTATTATTAAATATCATTAAAATATTCTATATCACAATATATATGTATTAAAAAGATACTGAAATAACGTACACATTCTATTATTTTCATGAAACAGGAAGAATTTCACACTCACATTAACAAGACTAGAGATATAGATGCACTATTATACTTGTGTATTTGTGTATTTTACATATACAAAAAATTTACATTTAAATGCACTATTACAGCACTTATAGGTATTTAGTAGGCCTTTTTTGGCAAAGTGTATGGTGAACAAATGTATGTACCACACAACTATTTCAGTGCACCAGAAGAAAAGGACACTAAAATTGATACAGAATGTTCAAAATACTCTTTCATGGACTTAAATGTAACTGAAGTGTTTCTTGACTCAGTGCATGGGAAAAACCAATCTGTATTACTATGCAAATGAACCATTTAATTTTACAGTTCATTATGCTTATTTTTTTTGTTTGCACTATTTCGCATTTATTCATCTAATCTGCCTCAGAATATCAACTGTATGGAAAAGAAATAGACATAACCTGTTACATTCTATGGAAAACTGGGAGTCTGAGTTGTGAAAAATACATTTTCTATTCTGTCTTCAATATGGTAATCAATGATGGCCCTGATCTTACTATAATTGTGCCTTGCATGCATGGAAGTTGAACAGATCAACGGTATAAAGCCTTACAGTATTATCCAAGGATGGCAACTTAGTTCTCCTTTTAATAGGATGTTATATAGTTTAGATTTGTGTAACACATACATGTAAAATAGCAAATGTAAATGGTACATATAGCTAAAATTTTGGTTTTAATACCACCGTGGATTTATGGAGGGGAAATTGTACTTAGCCAACCTGACACTCTGGCTGGAGAAAGAGGTGATTGGCAGGAATTTATCTTAGCTTTATTAAAGCTTTTGGTACTGTCTCTATGACATCTTCATAGAAAAGCTGATTAAAGTGATTAAGTAAGTGGAAAGCAAGGTAGATTGAAAACTGAATGGATGGGCACAGATGGTTCTGATCAGTGGCACAAAGTCCTCCTGGAGGCAGGTCATTAGTGATGACCCCAAGGGTCAACATTGGAGCCAGTACTCTGAAACATCTTGGTTTATGACCTACATGCAGAGAATAACTCTGGGACAGAGTGCACTGTCAGCAGGTTTGGGGGCAATACAAAATTGGACAGAGTGGCTGGAAAGCCAGAAGGCCATGCTGCTATCCCAGGGAGCCTTTGGCAGGCTGGAGAAACGAGTAGCAAGAACCTCATGAAGTTCAACAAAGGAAAGTGTGAAGTCCCACATCAAGGGAAGAACAGCCAAAGGCAGCAGTCCAAGCTAGGACCAAATGGCTGGAAAGCAGTGGAGGACCTGGGTGTCCTTGTGGACAAGTTGATCATGAGCCAAAAGTGTGGTAAAAAAAGGCAAATGGGCTGCATTAGTGTCACCAGCAGGTTGAGTCCCTGTCTGCTCAGCAGCAGTGATATGAACATACCTGGAGACCTGTGTTCAGTTCTGGGTTCCTCAATACCAGAGAGATATGGATATGTTGGAGCAAGTACAGGAAATTACTGGGAAGACAAATAAGGACTTAGGGACAGTCTGTCCTACAAATAGAGACTGAGAGGGCTGAGATTGCTTTAGCCTTGAGAAGTCTCAGAGAGATTGTACCAGTGTATAGAAAATATGTGTGTCAGGGGGTGATACAGAAGATACAGCGTAACTTTCTTAGTGGTATGAAGTGGCAGAACCAGAGGAAATGGGCACAAATCATTATACAGAAAATTTCATTTAAACATAAGAAAACCCTTACTTTACTGTGAGGGTGCTCAAACAGTGGAATATGTTGTCCTGAGAGACTCTGGAGTCTGCATTTTTAGAGATACTGAATATTCAGCTGCACAGCCCTGGGCAGCCTTTTGTAGTGACCCTACTTGAGCAAGAGGTTGGGCTAGACAAGAGTTCCTTCCAGCCTCAATGTTTCTTTGGTTCTCTGAAGATGATCCTAAGAGCTGTGCATAGAAATAGCTAACATGTTACCAGAATATGTTAAAACTTTCTGAATCCTTATCTCTATGTGTTTATAAAGCATTACAGCAGAATAGCGAGAAATATATACGTTCAAAGAATGAGATTTGAATTTAAAGGTTATTCAAGCTGATCAGTTGAGAGAAACATACTTTAAAGTATTTTCATCTGAATCCTCATGGCAAAAGTAGGTGCACAGAATCTCTTACATATGGTAAGATCAGATTTTCCATTTGCTGTTTGGCTTCATAATATCAGACTCAGTTTGGATTTTTATGTCAGTGTAGATGATGATGAATAGGTGAATGACATTTATTGGTCTCCATAACATGTCTTTTGTTGTCTCTTGTAAAAGAACATGGGAAATATTTCAGTATTTCTGTATAAGTTGACAGTATTGTAGACTCAGGGGTACAGTAACTAATTCTGACTCTGTGGTGTGGTTTCAGTAGACCTTTCTTTTAAGTTATTGCAAAAATAATAATATGTTTCATATTCTTTAGTGTCTAAAGTAACATATGCAGCGATTTTTTTTTTTTTTTCTCCTCCATAAAACTGTAGTTTTGTTGAGAACAAAGTCAGCAGTAAGTTGCATCTGGAGGCTCCAATTTTCCCAAGTTCTATTCTGTCTATAAGAAATCCTGAGTTAATTTTTACTTTTATTCAGTGTCATTATACTTTTTTTTCCTTCAGTGGGACAGAACAGGGATAGACAAATCATACAGGTTTCTCTCATGCCCTCTCTTTACCACTAAGGGAAGTGTGTGACTGGGGGGAGCCAAACCTGCAGTGTCTTCCAAGTATGAAGATGCTGGTAGTCGAATGTGGGGACTGAACAAAAAATAATATATCTAGGTTTGGAAAAGTCATGAATAGATGTTTACTACCTAAGAACAGGAACACAATTTGGGATAATTCCTGTTTGCACTACATCAGTGTTGTCTCTGGTGCCCTTTTACTTTTTCTTGTTAGACCTGCTTGGCTGACCAAGACCATACTACTGCATTGCAAAGTTTTTAATGAAGGTCATGTGGCTAATAAATACAAGGAAATAACTTAAGACTGCTGCTTGCTGCTTCATGCACAATGCACTCTTTCTACAGCTAAGGCATTTGTACAACTTGGATTTTGCACTTTGAAATTTGTGCCAGAATACAGACATATTTTTGAAAATCAGTGGGTGCCTGATTCAGGCTGGGCGTGTAAATACCTTTGAAAATGAGATGTCTGTTAAATCTTTGAGCTTTGGATTCTTGATTCAGTGGGAGCTCTGCCATGGATGTCCAAGAGACAAGATTCAATCTTCAGCTATATTTTTCCTGTTATGCTTTGCAAAACAACCTTCTTTGACAGCTCTAGGAAGAAGGAAATTCATTACAAAGCTTGGAGAATGTTTATGGGTTTTTGGGGTAACAATTTTTAACTCAGCATCCCAATCTGTAAAACTGATTGTGTTTTGCTACTAAAATGATAAAGTCTTTACATGTTTTGAATGCTGAAAGCTGTGGAAAGGCAAGGTAGTACTGTTATATAATCAGTATATCCATTTTCAGATGCATCAGTTACTTTGTGAGGATTATAGTCAGCTTTGCTATCGAGCTTCTTTGGGTGAGGGTTTCATACTGTATCTTTTGTGTTGAAATATACAGGATATGTGTCATGTTACTCAGTATGAAGAGAGAAAATTACCTGAAAGTAAAAGCAAGCCACCTCTACCTCCAGTCATTGAAAACTACATTTCCACTTCCTTTGGAAGGAAAAAAGGATGACTACTGAAAAGTACTATAATGCACAGTGGTTAAGGGCAACTGACATAAATGGGGACTGAAATATTTGTTTTCCAATTATTTTTTTTTTTCCCCCCTGTGGACAGATGGGCCTAGAAGTCAGCTTTTTTTTTTTTTTTTCAATCTGCAAGCCTCTGTTGTGTCTGGACAGCTATTTCTTCAAATTGGGCTTATTTTCTAGTTGTATAAAACTCTTCATCTACATTGTGGATAGAGTGCATTAAGTTATTCCCTGTGGTGCACAGCTGGAAGCTATTCTGTGCTGCAACATTTTATTTTGTTTTGTCCCAGTTTTTTCTCCCCACTGGGTTCCCACAGCTTAGCGTAGCTCTACACTGCAACAGACAAGTCTCTCTTTTTCCAGTGACACATCTTAGAGCATCTGAAATTGACATTTTCTCTTTTGTCTTTTTAGTACAAATTCAGTGGCAAACAGCTTTGCTTGACTGCACGAACATTTCAAAGTACTCTATAGACTAGGAAGATTGGCTTGAAAAGTTAGACATATTTAGGCAGGCTGTTTTATTTGCTTCTTTGAAGAGACTAGGGATATTTTGAGAAGACTGAAGGAAATATGCAGTACCAAATATTGGTCTGTTTTAGAAGAGAGAAGAGGAATATGTGGCTTTTAACAGAGCTTTCTTTGAAAGAGAAAAACATTTTCTCAGCTCTAATGCTTTAGTAAAACACAAAGAAATTCCAGAGTTGATAAACCAGTGTTCGTCTTCTATCTTGGAAGTATTTGAAATACTGTTAAAAACTAATGTTTTGAGGTTTTTCTAAAATTAACATGTTCCTTATGTGTGGAGAAACTGGCATTATATAGATTAATTTTATCATCAGTATAATGGGGCGCTGGTCTTAACACTGTGCAATTAATCAAATAATATTGAATGCAAAATTTTATGTGCCTGTCATCATCTGTCAAGAAAGAAGAGATACAGGGCTTTCTGTCAGTATCTTTGCAGTGGTCTTTCTCCTTCCAAATTTCTCTTTCTCAGTCTCCCCCATTGAGCTAGTTCCTGCCTTCATCCCCGAGCAAAGGTCTCTGCTGCTGTCTGCCTTTTCTTTCACTACTCTGTGGTTCCTTGTGTCTCACTCAAGTTGGATGCTGCTTCCTCCATGCAGCACCAGAAGCCTTACAGATGTTATGATCTCCATCTTGCTTATTCACTTGTGGTTCCTATTTCCACTGGAATGGAAGTGTCCTTCTAGTGAGACTTATCATACAAGTTGCTCTGTAGATGCAGAGTGCTGATGTGATTGAAATGGTTTTTGCAATTGTCCATAGTTTTTCTAAAGGGAAGGAAAGAAAGAGTTAAGTGTCAGAACTGGTAAATTGTAGAAAGACCAATGTAGAAGGTAATTATTTTGTTTACATTCATACCTATTTTTAATATTCTTTTGCTGTAGCTGCTCTTTGACATATTTTAAAAGTAGGTTACCCCAGTGACTATCCTCATTTCATAATGAACCTGTAATCACCATTTGGCAGCTGGAGATGTAGTTAATATCTTTGATTTCCCACTAGAATCCCTCCATCCTCTCTCAACTAGGGAAATCAACTAGGTCTTGCAGTGTGCTCTGAAGGTCAATCAAATAGCACTGTTTGGGAAGAGAGTGAGAATGAGATTGAATTCAACAGCTTACAGGCTTTATGAAAATGTCTTGTACCTGATACTTGTGCTCATGTGCTTCTGCTGTTTTCAACCAATGCAATAAAGCATGAGCAAAATCTGTCATTTTGGCAGAGAAGTAGGTAATAGGGCATGACAAAACAGGGCAGGGTGCCAGGCATCAGATTGGTGAGTTTTATTCCACTGATACTCATTGAGCTTTTATGAGCTGGAAGTTGATGAGGAAATGTGAAAAATATTGGAAAACATGTGAAGTGAAGCAGTTATCTTCCTTATGCAGTGAGATTAGGAAAACAAGAAAACGAACTAGGTAATAATGATTTGCAGAAAACTGCAAGGAAATCACCAGTCCCTGAGAGTCTTCTGAGGGCTTACAGAATGAGTTGCCACTAAGACCTCTGTGGAGGTAAGATAGTGGTGGGATGTTGCATAGAGGACAGTGGTTGGTGGGGAAAAAAAAAAAAAAGGCAAAAATATTTTGTCTTCATTAGCAATGCCACAAAAAATTAAGGTTACAGTTTCTATTCCATTTTGGGTGGACCTTGGTGATGGGCATATGTGCTTCCCGTTTTAATAAGAAATAGACATGGGTCTGTACTAGAGGAAATATTGAGGAAAATGGTGAAAGAAGAGAATGAATACAGTGATGCCTCCCTGGATAAAACCCTGCAGTAGCCAGTGATTTAGGGGTATTCTGAAATGATAGTTGAACACCAAGCCCTTCATGCCTCAGATGAACCATTGTTCTACATATTAATTGGTTCCTGCATTTGGAATAAAACCATTTTATTATAGACGATATCCAAGAATTCTTGAATTTAATTTCTATCATATGGAAAGGCAGTTTCCATCTATAAACAGTACCCTCAAATTGTGATAGAAGGGTTACTAAACTTACCATGATCACTTACAAGTGTTCACTTAATACATCCATTTATGATTTTACATGCAATTACATAATTTTATACATCTCCCAGTCAGTTCTTTTCCCAGTTGAAGGCTTAGAGCCTATTAGTGTCCACATGCAGAAGTTGATCCACAACTTCGATCTTCTCCAACGTTTCTTTATCTTTTTCAGTTCTACTATGTCCTTTTGGACATGAGAGATAAGAAATACCATATGATATTTGAGTTGCTGTTATGGATGGATTTATGCAATAATATAATGACATTTTCTTTCTATTCCTTGAGCTAATATTTTAATGGTAATATCCATAATAATTCTTTCAGGGGTAGTAATAGCTAGTGCAGATCCTATCATATTTTCCCTCTGTGTATTAATTTCAGTTCCTCAATTTCTTCTGCCATTTTATTGCCTAGACATACTGTAATGTGAAATTTTTCTACCAGTCTTTGTGGCTTGTCCTTGTTTTGGTTATCCTGAATACTTTTTTGTCATTAATACATTGCCACCTTTTTATCCTTTTTTCTAAGTAACTTGAACAAAATAGGATTCAGAGAAGATTCTTGTGTTTTTTCAGTGTTTTTCTCCATTTTCCTTTATTTTTATTGCTGTTATCATGTGGAGGTCATTCCCTTATGTCATGGTATCTTAGTTCATTTGATGGCTGTGGTATACTTTTGTGGAATCTTGTAAAAGTCTGTTATTCCAAGTATGTTGAACTCAGTGAATCACTTATACCTATGTGCTTGTCAGTGTCAGCTAAGACGTTATTGGTAAGGGATCACTTGTGAGGCCTCTGTAATAAAGCACTGATCCCAAGCATCCAATATTTTTGTCTTTTAGATGCTCAGATCTACTTTGATTCAGGAACCATTTAAAAAACTGATAGTGCAGTGAAGCACGTTGGTACCATACCCTGCTTAGCTAGAATAGTGGCAGTATAGAACTCCAGTACGTCCAAGTTTATAGGCAAAAATCTGTTATTCCTGATGATTCACTGCTTTTCATTTTTACCATTTTTTTTCCTAAAACTGCTTCTGTTCATGTTAATATCAGTAGTTCTGTAGAGAGCTGAACAGCTTTCTTGATTACCCTTGCATGATTTACTGTTTTAAAGAATTTTATTAAATCCTGTGATATTTTTCTTCCATATAGTTTAATCACCTGTCAATACTAAACAAACAGTCTGTTGGGCTTCCAGGCTCTGGAAGCCCTATGGAATATGTTTCATGCTTAAAAACTGAGTAAAAAGAGGAAAGATGACCATACACGTTTCATGGGTGAGAATCTGAGACAGTGTTTTTCTCTCCATGTAACAGAAGTCAGCTGAAAACCAGAAATTGAATCCAAGCTGCTAAACCCACTGCCTAATTACAAGCCAATCTTTTCTACCTGTTTCCTGCATGCAGTTCCTTGAATTTTGATACTTTTTTTTTACAGGTAGGAATGAATATTCAATTTCTGAGTGACACAAAGGAAGGATAAGATTGATGAAGGTGACAGCTGGAGTAGAATTTATCTACTTACACTTGAAATACGCAATAATAATGGGGTTCTGACTCAGAGGTATTTTACCCAGTCTGTGCACAAGAGCAAATGATTACTACAGGTATTTGGCAGTAAAGAGAGAAGAGCTCTCTCTAATTGTAGCAGATCATGGTTTTGGAAGTATTTCATAGCAAGATGGCCATAGAATTCAAGGTGGATTTGATAACTAAATAACTTTATAATTTAGTAGAAAAAGAATTTTAAGGTGCACAGTGCTTGTACACCAATATTTAAATATTTCTTTTGTTACATTAGCATAAGGAAAAATAAGGCATAATTGAAAAAATGAACTGTGGTGTTGTGAGCTCTCTTACTTTTTTCCTCGGGATTTATGGTCAGATAGATGGGAATCTTAGAAAGAATAATCACTGCATAGTAGCAATGAACATTAATGTGTTTATTTCATATTGAAAGAGTCTACATAAAGGATTCAAGAAAATGCTTTCATCTTCTATTGCTAGAATCTTATGCATATGTTGTTGAAGTCTTTTATATAAATTAGTTGCTAGAAAGCATTATGAACAGTATTGCTTTCTCCATTCCATCAGGCTCACAGATCAAATGTTCTTTAAAAGCAAAGACTTAATTTGGGCTACACAAAGCAGAATCATAGACTATCTTGAGTTTTAGGAGACCCATAAGGATCATCAAGTTGAATTCCCTGCTCCTTGAAAAAAAAAAAGAAGAGAAAAAACTATTAAAAAAAAGTTCAAATATGCAGTTGCTAATTGTAGTTTTTAACTTGTTGAAATTTCAGGCCTGGGGAATTAACTCCAAATGTAAAGTGCTGGGTGCAGTGTGGGAGCACTTTGTGAATCTCTTCCTGTCTGCCTGTCGGGTCCACTTTTGTGATCCTGCAGGTAATGTAGGGTGATGAACTTTTCTGTGGGGTGCTGGGATCTTGACATGATCCCTTCAGTGAAACACCCAATACTGGTTTTGATGTCTGTATTTGTACTCATAATGGGCAAGGCTGTTTTGGTAGTTTTTCCTAAGCTATTCTGCACATAAAAGAGGTTAGCCTAGAGGGAAACTGCGTTTTAAGTGATGAGTTCCTTAAGTACTCTTCATTTGCTTACATCTTTAAAATTCAAGTTAAAAGGTAGAACAATGGTATGATTTGTGTATAGACATATAACGTTGTGAGTGAATTTGCAGGTTTTTTGCCTACTGTTTTTCAGATGTTCCACTGTTTTTTGAAAGTTTTATTTTTCTCATGCCATCCTACTGCAATTCCTTGCATGTAGGATTGTTCAGTCCTTTTAAGAGGTTCACTTTTGGATTAATAAAATCATAGAATCATAGAATAGGCTGGGTTGGAAGGGACCTCAGAGATCATCGAGTCCAACCCTTGATCAACTACCGCCACAGTCACTAGACTATGGCACTGAGTGCCATAAATACTTAACTCCAGATCAAATGCTAGACTCTGTTAAATGATTACTGCTTTTTGCACTATTAATTCTATTCCTAAGAATAGAATAATGAGGCTCAAAGACAGCACAAGGAGTTCCACAGGTATTAATTCATCTATTCAGATAATGCTTACATAGATTTTACCATGTGTTTCCATTGTAGAAGGCAGTAAATATCACAAATGCATTGAATAAAAATGAGAACAACTGTATAGATTTTAAAATGTAATAAACATGGGCTGTAATCTACACAGAAGAAGCAAGCTGCACAGTAGAATCTGAGCTATTGGCTGGCTATAAAATTTGGACAGATTAGTAACTAATGGGTTTCATTGTTCAAGCAGTATGTTTAATGTGGTTTTAAAGTGAGATTGAGAGTCACTAACTCCCAGTGTCAGTAGACAGCTGTACTGTAACCATCCAAGTTTGGTAATTAAATGGCATACTGGTTAATTGCAGAGACAAGCAAAAGGGTGGAGGTAGAGAAAAGACTCGGTTGAACAGAGTTGTCCATTTGTGCAACAGGGAAAGGCAAGTCATTATAAAAGGAACTTTATACTTGTAAAATAATTTCAGATTAAGTTTTGTTTAAAGCCTTATTTTAAATTAATAGGGTTAGAAGAATGAATTGCAGAAGGATAGGTTTGGGGCCAGTGGACTTTGTCATCAAAACCATGTTTTCATGATTTTGAAGATGTATTAATGATCCCAGTACCTACCTCAGATTTTTTTGTTGTTGTTTTGGTTTAACCCGCAGCCATGTCAAATTATTCTTTTGAGGATGTAAATCTGATTCATTTAATGTGAGAGACTAATGTATACTTTCAACATATCATATCACACTATCTCCATGGATCAATTTTATCATGGCTCAAAGCTTTTGATCAGTGTTCAGTGCAAAGGAGAGTAACCCACCTTACTGGTTGTTCTTCATATGCTTTATAACCTTTATAGCTTACTGCTACATAGAACTCAGTTCAGCAGAGCACTCAGACATTTGCTTAAGTGCTGTGCAGAATGAGAATTATATCATATCACTCAGCATGTGTACCTGGTATGTGTACTGCAATAAAAGATACGATGTATATATTAGCCTCTTCTTGAAGAAAGGGAAACCACACATGACAGATGCTGTTCATCTTGCTGCATGAATTATGTAGCTCATGTGAAGACAAGGGTGACTATGGGGTACTAAGTAGGATAGTAATATAGTGTAATACAAGTGATGCAGTCTGTGAAGGAAAAGCTTTCCCTTGGAGATGTCAGCAGAAAAGAATAATAGATTTTTACATAGGTAATTTGCATACAACATTTCAATGTCCATTTAGGTAGAAACATGAGGTTTGACCAAGAAAAAAGTTTTTGATTCTTTGTGTTTTTCCATACTTTACTTTCTCCTTTGGTGTCCTGCTGTTCAAGATATAGCCAGAGGGTACCAATTTGAATTCTAGAAGGGAATTTGGAGGAAATAATTAGTATCATGGCTTTATTTGAAACCCAAGTTATTGGTGTCTTTCTGTTCTTCATTAGGTCTGTACTTGTTGAAAACTATGACTTTTGCTTTAATGTCATACAAGGTGTTATGTTCAGTTATTATTGTGCTGCTAAATTCACTTTTTTTGCTTTTGTTTATGATTTTATTTCATTTTGTTTGCAGGGTTGTTTCCTGCAGTGCTTAACCTGGCTACCAATGCTCTCATCACAACCAATGCTACCTGTGGAGAAAAGGGTCGGGAAATGTACTGCAAACTTGTTGAACATGTACCTGGACAGCCTGCAAGGAACCCTCAGTGCCGTATTTGTGATCAAAAGAGCAGAGTTCCACATCGTACGTGTGCCACTTTTGTTTTAGTCCTTTAAAAAGATTTTTTTTCCAAGATTTGTAGATACAAACAAAACTGTAGATCACCACCCTGATTACTGTAAAGTGCCTGACTCCTATGAAATTGGGTTACCCATCTCTTCTACTTGGTGTTTCAAAATCTATCTGCTATGTATATTCCTCAAACTGAACTTTCAAATCCTTAAACCGGAGCACTTAAATTCAGTTTAGAAAAACCAAGTATCTACAGCTATTGTAGAATTCCCTTCATTTATAATGATCATGCATGAAAAACAGATACATTTTACCTTCATGTGGAATGTTTTGGCCAATCTAAACAACTTCTGAAATTTCAGTTTAGGACTTAACATGTTCTGGGGTACTTTTCTTCTTTCTTTGATGTTAATTTGGTTTCCCTGAGCCAGAAAAAAAAAAAAAAAAAAAAAAAAAAAGGAGTACTGTTTGTCAATAGGAAACTTGATCTTTTCTATATTGCGTTTTTTAAAACTACCTTGAAGCAAAATCAGTTCTCACGTATAAATTTATTAGCTTCTTTGTCAAGTCATACAAAATCATTTCATGTGACCTTGCAGTGAAAGACATGAATAGTATTAATGCTGTTAGATTTTTATGGCTATATTGACAATGTAGGTGGTAGAGGTTGTAAAGACATTTAATACAGCTTTTAATGAAACAGATAAAATTGTGGAAGAAATATGGCCACAGAATCATGAAGGCAATTTCTTTTTTTTTTTTTCCCCAGCTATTTCCCTCTAAAAGCTAGATCAGATTATTTACACCTCATGACAAAGCAGATTTAAGTATGTGATTAAAACTATAGGGGAAAAAACTAAACCAAACCAGTGTATGTGTATATACATACATATATAGAAAAACCCTATTTGAAAGATTTAGATATGTGTTTCCCTTCACTCATGCTCTCCTAGAAACTAGAATCTGCCCAGTTTCATAATATCTGGTCTTTTCATGCCAACTGCATCTCATATTAAGGTTTTTAAATGGGCATTTGGCAGAAGCAAGTGCCTTATTTTAACAGAGATGGCTCATTAATAACAGACTGGTGGCTCAGCCATGTAATGTAACCAGACTTTAAATGATCCCCCTGGAATGTGTGAGTCTGCAGTGCCTCCCCTTAATTACTGTAGTAGGAAATGAAAACAAATTCCCTGGTTAATCACATTAAAGAGCACATTTTGATGGGCTCATATGGGCTCACTCTGTAAGGTCTCCTCCTTGCCATCCATCAGGGAGATTGGTCCTTGAACTGCAGTTTCAATCCAGTCCTTTTTGCAAATATTATATTACTTCCCCTTCTCTTTTAAAGAGGCGAAACATGCCAACAATTAATCAGTGTTTTCAAATTAATTATGATTAAACTTTCATAATGGTGATTATAGTTAATTGTTGATTTATCTCCCAACCCCTCCTTCTTATGATTTAACTTTATATCAATTTCAAGAGACTTACATCAAAATTTCCAATTAGACAGCTTCTGTCACAATCACCAAGGAGCTCTGAGTTTGATTTTTTCCTAGCACCAAGCCAGTTTGATTTTTGCCAAGGTTTGTAAAAATGATCACAGCTGTGAGAACTGACAACACATAAAGCTTGGCTGTGTTTTGCTTTTCACTTCAGTATAAAGATAAAGCTACTAAGAACATCATTTGTAGCACCAATATTCTAACTTGCAAATTTTGGTGCCCATTTATGTCACTGAATAATATGATATTGAAGTTATTGTTTGGGAATTTTCAATTTTGAGGGCTTATGCCTTCCCTCACTCTTTAAATATGTTCAGCCATTCTGGCTTTCCTTAATGAGCTAGGACTCCTGTCCTCCACAGCTGGCTGATGTAGCAAGAAAACAGAGATTCAAAGTATCAATCTGGCTGGTTAATTTAAATAATAATTCAAAACCAGCTAAATTAATCAGTTCATGAATTAATTATTTGGAATTCTTGGACTAGCTAGTAATGAAGCCCATTCCAGTTTTATATTGAAAACCTGTCAGTTTCGAAACTTGTCCTTAATGAGGAAGGTAGGATTTCTCCTGTCTTACATCCTTGCAAACTGAATCTGCACAGAAGAAGCCTACCAGATTTGAATTTCCTTTGAGTTATGTTCCTCATAATGTACAGGCATGCTCTAAGCAATTAGGAAATTGAAAATATAGCTCATTGTACCTTTTATTTCTGACTGGAGAGAGACACAGATTGACCTCAGAAAGTAACCTGGAGATGCCGACTGAAATTCTTTTCAGTCTGAATAACATTAAAATACTGTGTAAGCAACCTTCAATAATTTAGAAGCTCTCGAAATCTAGGAAGAATTCAATTCTCTAAATAAATTCTTATCCCTGCTCTTTGGGATTCATCTGCAGTGGAGTAAATGTAGACAGAAAAAGTAATGCATCTGGGATTTTGATGTTATAATCATCTTTATACCCATGTATGTGAGTCAGACAATTTTCCAGTTGAGAAATATATTCTTTAATGATTTCTGAATCATTTCCTTTGTAATGATTCCTGAATTGTTTTCTGAATTAATTCCATATGTGCTTAAAAGTATAAGCACCAGCATTACTTTAATCTCTGTTTTCCCTGCATACTGTATCTTGGGGTCCTGATCTGTTTTTCTGCTGCAGCATTTAATGACTTCATAGTACCTGAAACTCTGGAAGAGTGCAAGAAGTGTTCACCTGATTTAAATGTTTACATTTTGTCTAGAATCAGGAGAGCCTTCAAGTTCATTTAGGGATTTTGAATCAACTTGTTGTGGTCCTAATAAAAATTAGAACAACTAATTTTAGAGGAGTATTCCAATAATAAGCATGTCCTCTCCCCAACAGTAAAAGAAAAATTAATTTCCTAGGTTTTATTTTAAAGTCCTACCTCATGAGTTCTGCAATTGTATTGGAATCTATACTTTAGACCCAAAAGTATTTAAATATCCTAATAATTTTGAAATATGTGTTTCTGCTATTCTGACAGAACGACATCCTATAACAAATGCAATTGATGGCAAGAACACTTGGTGGCAAAGCCCTAGTATCCAGAATGGAATTGAATATCATTATGTCACCATTACGTTGGACCTCCAACAGGTAGACTTCTGTTTGTGTGTTTCTGCAGAGGCTTTCTTTCTTGCACAACAGATGACCTAGGGTATTTTCCTTTTTGCTCTTTGTCGGTTTTCTATTATGAAAGCATACTCATATTCTTCTCTTAACTTTTTTATTGTTTATATGGATAATTCCAGCCAATTTATTCATTTAACATAATATACCAAATTAAAAATTATTTCATGTGTATTTTTATGAAATTGTGTTTAAAAGTATTTTAAATATAATATTTTCATGGTTTTTTTTCATGGTAGCTTCTGGCTTGGTGAAGAGCATGAAAAGGCGGTTTCAGGGAAAAATGCATATGACTAAAGGTTTATTGTTACAACACTGTTCTTTCTGGTTTCAGTACATAATACCATAGGATTAAATACACTCAAAGTACTTCAGTTGCACTAGGTATCCATGTGCATGTGGTGGGTTATTTTGAGGGAGAGCCTGGGTTAAGGGAGGAGTTTGGCTAGTAAATTCCTTAAATAAATTGCCTCCTGATAGTGGAATCTTGCTTGAAAGAGGTAGCTATACAGAATGTAGTTATTTGGTGCTTGAAAAAATGTTATATAAATTCCAGAGTATGTAAGCAAGAGGATTTTAAGGTACATAGAAACACAATGTTTTCCAGGTGCTAGGAAAAAGGGAAGGCCCTTTTTCTGGCTCATTGGAGAGAGATTCTCCTTTCCAGGTCCCTCTCCATTGTCATCTGTTCAATGAGATGAATTTTCTGTTTCAGTTTATTATTATTATTTTATTGGTTTCACTTGGAACCTGCCTGTCTTTATGTCCCTACTTTCTCATTTTTCTGTGTTTAAAGAGAACAATAGCTGATTATCTTCTAAAGAGGCTTGAATAAAGCACAGTTTGTTAGACAATAAAATAAAAGGACAAGCAGGACATTGAGATATCTCTGTGCATGCATACATACAATTTATTTGTAAGAGGTAAAACTCAATCTTAACTTATTCCAGGACTCAGAATTTCAGTAAGGTTTAACCAAGATTTTGTGCTTTATTTCTTATAAAAAAACTGCCATCCAAATCATCTGATGGTAAAATTCTTGTAAGTACCTTTGTCAGCAGCACTGAAGTACTTGGAGGGCAGTAGTCTTTATACCTGGAAGAGCCCTTGAGTCCTGGGAGAACTGTTTGCATTCTGGGTTTGGAGGACTCATAGTTGCTGGCAGAAACAATCCTACACCTGTGTCTTTGGCCTTATATCTGCAAATGTACTCAATGTGCATTTCTGTTTCAATCAGCAGAACTAAAACCCTTTCAATCAGCAGAACTAAAACCCTTTTATGGAAATATGGAAGTTTCAGATTCTGTGGTGGTTTTTTTTTTCTTTTGTGTTTTAAACCTCCAGAGATATTAGAACTAAATAACCGTCCTGTTTTTTCATCACCCTAATGATTTTACTTATGCAGTTGTTTAGGCCAGGTCTACAAAGCTAGAGTTTCACATCTGTTTTTTTTTTCTGCTGTGTCAGTGTCTAGATTGTCATAAGAGATGAGCAAATGCGTGCACTTCCTAAAGCTTTGGGTTTTCTAATGCACTAAAAAGTAGCAACTATAGGGTCAGTGACTATACTGAAGTACAGATTGTTCCAATGTACTTAAAGGGCTTCTTTGCCAATTCACAGTGGTCTGAGAATACAGCACTGTGTGTTGTGTGGGGTAGGGTTTTTTATTGTTTATTTAAATGAGACAAGCATTAAGTATGAGCCTGTTTCCTTCCCACATTCCCTTATTATTCAAAGAAAACTTAGGCATCCTTTTGCAGTACTGAAGCCAGTACCTTCTCTTTAGCCCATTTGGTGATATTGGCTGGAGAGGGGCAGTGTGAAATTTCCTGTGGATGTTAGAGAGGTGGGATAAGACCCTACGTCACTAGTGCTGTCTGTCACACTCTTTATGACTTGAGTAACTCATATAGTTAGGAATGAATGCTGTATTTACTCACCACCTTATGTGAACAGAACAACAATTTAGTTCCCTAAAATGTAGTAAAAGGAATGTTGCGATTTGCCTGGTTTTAAAACTGCTCAGAAAGAGCAGAAATAAGAGTTGTTTGGATTTTGAATTTAGGAATTTGTGTTTGGTTTTTCAAGTATTTTGTAGGCATGGCATTGTGGGCTTAATTAACACAACTGGCAAAATACTAAATTTCCCTTCCAGCAGTGTCATGTGTAGTAGCTACTATGAATGATGAAGATCAGCAGATATTTCTGAGATCCTACTTAAAAAAAAACTCATTCTTTGCCTTTGGCTTATAGAAGATTCAGTAATTGCTATGTTTGTGTTGAGAAATTCTTGCTTTAAGTGTAAAAATGTGTAACTTCTTTTTGTGAGATATAAATACAAAATGACAAATCTACAAGTAATGGACTCAAAATTGCCGGAATACATTAGTTTGTGTTAGCAATGGTAATTATGACAATACATGGAATGCTTTTAGCAATTCTAATTTCATGAAAAAATCAGGAAAATTGTTACAGTTTCTTTTTTTAAAATAATGCTTAGCCTTTTGAGGAAGCTACATATTTTTTCCTTTTTATGCAGTGTAGCCATATAAAAATGGTGTATACTAGTTAGTACTAACTAATAAATGGAAGAATTAACATATATTTTAACTTTAGGAGAAGCCAAAATGTATTCAGTCAGGTTGGGAATAATGCATTTTCTTTTTCTTTTCTCCCAACAATTACCTTAAACAGTAAGGTATGCCTTACAGCTTATCACAATACTTAGAAAGAGCTTTTATCAATACTGGAGGTTAGGTTTCTAATTCATTAAATACATTTGAAATTTTTATGCTGTCTGCTACAAAAATAGAAGCTGAAAACTGGAACTATTTGTTTCTGAGCATCTTTGCTAATTTGCTCTTAACCCTTCACTTATCTAGACTTTTTAGCCATTTAGTCATCATTTTACCTATTTTATATATTATGGAATACCATTTGTAGCTGTACATGTGAACTTATTTTTTACTGTGCTTTTTATCCAGTGAGTGCATAAGATGTTAAAACATGATTGTAGTTTTATTTGGGAGCTGCTCACACAAATTCAAATGCAGCTTAAAACTGAGAGGTTGAGCTACCCTGGTTACTTACAGTGGAAGAGCAGATCTGAGCTGGGTAAGGTAGATTCATCTGTGTGCTGAGTTGTTGCATCTGTGAAGCACTCTCAAATTACCAAGAGAATCTGTCTCCTGTTCTGCATCTCTCACTCCTGATGGTTGTGTGGGGTCTGTGGGTTTTGCCTGGAGAGCAGTGGGCAGTTCGAGTGCAATGCTGAGCAGGACAGACAATGAACCTCTTCAAGAAGTACAGAGGAGTGAATTGGCAAAATGGAACTGGATGTATTTCAGGGAGAGCATTTTCCCTGTACTTATGTTATCCTGGATCCTCTAGTGGTTTAATTTTGCAATGATGTGGAAGACTGATAAAGTATCTTTGAGAATCGGTGATGCACAGGAAAATAATTTGGCAGTTTGAGGTGAGGTGATCAGCTCATCCAGTTTGTGAGCTCCACAAACTATTAATGAAGTGAACCAAAGCATCCTAAATTGGACAGTTTGAAGATTCACCTCAAAACCATGCTCCTTATCTGAGCTAAAAAGCCAATGCATATGTACCCTCCTATGATCTATGTCTGAGCAGGGTTCAGATTTTATGTTAAGCCTATCAGATGCTATTCAGACCCAAATGGTGGTATTCTTCTATGTCTTAATGCAATATTGCTGACTTTTTTTTTTTTTTTTTAAGGGGGGAGAAGGGAAGTATGGGAGAGGAGAAACCTCCTGTGAAGAGACCTTGCTTGTGAGATGTCATTTGCTCATTGTGTTTGTCAGTATGACTGTGCTTCAAGCACATAAAAAGCTTTTTTTAAAGCTTTTCATCCCCAGACCAGAAAGTAATTTAACAGAAATGAAAATTAATCCAAACAGACTTTTCACCAACAAATGCTAGTCTGTTTTGTCCATCAGAAATGTTTGTCTAAAGAGAGAAATGTGAAGAGAAGCGAAGTCTGTTCAGAATGTAATACTGAAGATGGATAAATGCCCTTCCTCCCCCACCCCTGGATTCTGGCATCCCCCTCCCCAGGCTGGCTCAAGGGAAGCATTCCTGTCTCCTTTGTTCTGGCACTAGAGCTTGTGCTGCCATGCAGTGAACCATATCAGTACCTCAATACTGAAAACTACATCTTGTCTTGATTTTGGAGGGTTAGGTTTCTGCCAGATCAATTTTCTAATTTGGCTTGCTGCGGGGTGTTCTAATGCCAGCACGGGGAAGGGACAGGAACTTACATCTGGTGATGATGGGGAAAACAATTCCACCTCTCTCAAACAGTGGGCACTCTGCTTTGGCTTTGACTGAGTGGAAAACTTGGAAGCATAAAATACTGGTCTATGAGCTACAGACAATGGCTGCAACATAGACCTGCCATCCTGAATATTTGTATTTTGGTATATCTTGCCTCTGAATCCTTTTGTTTTGAAGCAATGTAAACATTAGAGAACACAAAAATTCCTACCTCCTGTTCTCTTGCTCGGTTACACCTAAGCACTAATGAACTCATAGTAGCAGCTCTAAGAAGATACAATGAAAGCAGTGAAAATGGGAGAGGCAGTGGAACTAACAGAAAAAAAGGGAAGTTTTGCTGAACTGCTTAGCCAGTTTTTACACATATTATTGGATGTTATAATACTGATTTTTTTTTTAATTTTGTTTTTTGTTGCCTTCATAGACTTGAATCTGAAGATTTTAGTCATTCCCTTAAGTTCTTTAGTTTCACAATTTGCTGCTAATGCAATAAGGTTTCTACAGGATGAGCCAAAGTGCAGCTTGCCCTTCTAATATTTTTTTTCAATCAAAGGAAAACTGTTGGATTTGAAGTTAGTTCATATGAAATTATTGAGAAAAAGCAAAACCAGAAAACAAATATAAATATACCAGTGAGGATTTATACCTGACATACCTAGAAAACAAAATAGAACTATAGCAAGTATTTTGACATCACAGTAAACATTGTTAAGAACTAACTGGTTTATATAGTTATCAAGTGTACTTTACATTATGTAACCTTCCTTTACATTATGTAGCCTTCCACCTGGCTTTCCCTTCATGGGAAGGAGAGAATATGCTTGAACAGAATGTATGTACACTGGTAACAGACGTCATTCAGGGCCGAGTTCGTCTCAAAATAAAGTTTCCCACATTGATATCATACAGACAAAAGCCTGAAAAAGGAGGAATGCACATCTATGTCAGACATTAACTTCAGTAGAGCCTGCTGCATTAAGCTTGTAGATTTTCTAATGAAAAGTATTGGTTAAATTGACTGTCCTGCAGTATTAAACCAGAAGGTTTTTCATGAGTGATGCAGTAGTACATGGAGGGAGTAATCTTCAATGCATTCTGAAATTCTAAGAAACCATTATTGTACTGAAAGCTCCATTGTAATACTCACCATATAAAGTGCTCCCAGCTAGATTGAGTAGTTCTATTAACTTCAGAGGATTATTTTATCCAATTTTTTAATACTCCCCAATAAATCAGATCATAACTTTTATTTCTTGGTGGTTAGTCAGAAAGATTTCCAAGTAAATTCTTTCAGCTTCAGTAAGTAATATACACTGACAAGAATTTAAAAAATGTTGAGAATGTATAGAGTTTCTTTCTGAGAAAACTTGCCCTTGGATGGCTACAGTAAATATACATACCACTTTTTCTTTTCTAATTTTGATTTTAGCCAAGAGAGCTATTCACTTTTTCATCCTTCAGGTGCATAGTTTCAGAATCTGGAGTGATGTGTATGTTCTGACATGAAAGTGAGAGTTCCTTCTAATTTTATCCTATTGACAATTATGGTTCTAAAGAATGGTGGCATGACAAATAATGGGGTCATAGAAGTCTCAGCATTGAAAAGTTTGCTCTTCTTGCTGGAAAAATATGTTTTCATTGAATGGTTTTAGATGAATAAAAAGCTAAATTGAAAAAAATGAATGGGGTGCTCATGGAATAGGGCTTTTGTTGTGCTAGCTGTTTGTCACAAAACCCTTACTGAAATATAAAGCCTATGCTATGAGATGGGCAACAAAATCCTGTAGTACAAATTATAATATCTGTTGTAGCAGGATAGTTGAATATCAGTTAAGAGGTTATTAAATTAGTTTTTGTAGGTATTTGTGTGCAAGTTACAATTGAGGGGAGCAGGAGCAAGTCCTAATAGCAAGAAAGTGCCTTATTGTCCTGGTTTGAGCCAGGGTAGAACCATTTTTGTTTCTTGTAATTTTACTTTCTGTTAAGTCTCCTCTAAGTAGTTGCACTTGCTGGAATTAACATCAAGTTTCTCAGTCAGTGTCTGCTTCTGGGACTGATAACACTTTATGTTTACAGTTACAACTTGAGAATGGTGTGCCAAGGCTCAGTTGTAAGAAACATCTTATACTCACTTACAGGTGAGTAAAGGGGTCACACCAGCAAACCTCTTTTAGAAGGAGTGGAGCTCACGGGTGACCAAAATTGAACAAACAGAACATTCCATCCCTTATGCACCATACTCAGTATAAATTTGAGGGATTATGAGGGTCAAGTTTTTCTTCATCCACATCTGGCATCCTGGGAGGATTCTGTTTCAACAGACAGCTGTTGATCCTTCTCTGTGCCCTCCTAAATCTGTGTGTTCCTGCACCTATCTCCCTTCTGCTGCTAACTCCAGGAGCCCAGCCTGGGACTTTTCCAGGGCTGCCCTGCAGACTTTGTGGTGATGTGAGCATTTTGGGGGGAAAAGATGGGAGGAACATGATATTGCTTTTGTATATATTTGTATATACTTAATTTTTCTTTTTCAGCATTACTGTTTCATAAAATCTGTGTAGTTTAGTTTCTAACCCACAAGTCTCTCTCTTTCTCCCTTTCCTTTCTCCCTAGGGGAGGAGTATTAATAGAGAGCACCTTTCAAATTGTTTAATTGCCAGCTTAGTGTTAAACTGTTATACTTACTATTAGAACACCAGGTAATACTTTGCAGCATTATGCAAGTATTTATACAATGATTTGATGAAATATGCTTAAGATTGCTTTTAATTGCCTTTTGTTTAAGCTAGCAGGATGTAAAAGTTCTCAGATGCCAGTACATGACACAGGGTTAAATGCTGCTTTCCTATAATATGCACTGCAGGTCAGAGCTTTGTGAAGAGCATTGAATCTGACTTGGCAAGAGTTTTATCTCAGCTGTGCGATTGTCTTGTCTTGTTGCTGGATCCCAAACCACTCTAGGAAAAAGTACTGAAGGTCATCCCTTGTTCTGAACAACAAAGAATGAAAAAAATATATATACATATATATATGTTCCTACACTTATTCTTTCTCTGTGCTGTGAGAAGTCCATGTGCAGCAGAGTTTCTCTCTGGAAGAACTTCTTGACTAATTTTTCAATTATGTAGTTTAGATAGTCAATAAAACTAGTCATTAATGTAGCTTTTTTTTGTTTGATTTGGACTACTGTGAACTGAGGGACTGAAGAAACATTGGATTTACAACTTCATGCTGAAGATAAACCTTTCACTTGGTTGTGGTCCAAATGTGTTATGTCTTCTCATTATTCACAAGTAAATTCTGATTGTAAAAGGGGGCTATGAGATAGAAAAATAAAATTACTTATCTCAATTTTCTTTTTATTTTTGATATTCTATGCCAACTTATCCATATCTGAAGCAGTTCTCAGAATAATTTAAGAAGTATTAAAAACTAAAACTGGAAAGCAAAACTGAACATGTATACACTGCATACATGCATACTTTTTTCATCTGGAAATCAGATTTAGAATCTCATTTCTTTTTCAGTTTCTTCTTTCCTTGTGTATGCTTTTGAAATTTCCAATGTTTATTGACATGAGACAGCTTAGAAACTCTGTCAGAATAGGTTTTTAAGGTTTTTTAACCATCATTGTGTTTGGCAGAAAAAAAAATGAAGTGTGGTGTATATGACAAGAAAGTGAAGAAAAGAAATAAGTAAATACGAGGCTGAAAATAAATTTAAGTATCTTTTTTTGTTATTATTTGAAGGCTTAAGTTACTGCTCTATTCATGTTTTCATTGTTCATGTTGTTTGTGTTGCACAATATTGCCAGATTGAGATGGAGAGAACATTATTGTCACGTTCAGGAAATAAGTTTAAATTAGTATATGCCTATTTCATATTCAGATCAATGATCTTAGCCTCACAGAACTTATAACCAAAATTAAATCAAAATACCAGGTCCTCAATATGATGCCTCTTACCATACATTATAGATAGTTAATTACATGTCTGCAGAGAATTCAAAGTAAAAGTTTGGGTAGGTTTCAGCAGGGAAATGTTAATGGTTTAAATGTTAATAATGCATCAGATGCCCTGTGCTAACAGTGTAGCAGTTTCAGATCTTTGTTTTTATCCCTCTCTAGCAGGTGGATAACAGCTGTCACCTCACTGAATAACAAGTATTTATGTACTTTTTATCACTCAGCAGAAAAGTCAGAAACTATAACACTGGAGATCTTTAGTTTCACATCGATATATTGGTGCAGCGTGAACTGGCCTCTTTTTTAAAAAAAAGGAAATCTGAATAATTTTATGAGATATATCTCAGGGTCCTGAGGAAATTGGTTAAGGTAATTGCTAAGCCACTCTCCAATGTATTTGAAAAGCTACAGCAGTCAAAGTCCCCAGTGACCTGGGAAAAGGAAATATCACAAAAAGGTAATAAAAAGGACCCTGGGACCTACTGAACAGTCAGCTCTTAGTGCAACATAGAATCATAGAATCATAGAACTGGCTGGGTTGGAAGGGACCTCAGAGATCATCAAGTCCAACCCTTGAATCACTGTTGCGGTTGCTAGACCATGGAGTGCCACATCCAGTCTCTTTTTAAATATCTCCAGGGATGGAGAATCCACTACTTCCCTGGGCAGCCCATTCCAATGCCTGATCACCCTCTCGGTAAAGAAATTCTTTCTAATATCCAACCTAAACCTCCCCTGGCACAACTTAAGACCATGCCCTCTTGTCTTGTTGAAAGTCGTCTGGCAAAAGAGATCAACCCCCCCCTGCCTACACCCTCCTTTCAGGGAGTTGTAGAGAGTGATGAGGTCTCCTCTGAGCCTCCTCTTCTTTAGGCTGAACAGCCCCAGCTCCCTCAGCCTCTCCTCATAGGGTCTGTGCTGGAGTCCCTTCACCAGCCTGGTTGCCCTCCTTTGGACCTGCTCCAGGACCTCCATCTCCTTCCTGAACTTAGGGGCCCAGAACTGGACACAGGACTCAAGGTGTGGCCTCACCAGCGCTGAGTACAGGGGCAGAATTCCTTCCCTGGACCTGCTGGTGACGCTGTTCCTGATACAGGCCAGGATGCCATTGGCCTTGCACATGTCCTTGCTTAAGGCAGGAGGGCTGGATTAGATGATCTTCAAAGGTCCCTTCCAATGCAAACCATTCTATGATTCTAGAACTTTTAAATGAAGCCTAAAATAGTGATAGTTCCTCTCTTCTCAAGCTAGAAGGACAGACAGGTCACTCTGAAATGCAGCTGTTCAGAGGCCACTGCCTGGAATCCTCACTGAGGAAAATGAGAACACTTTGTCGTGGGTACTCTCAACACTACTTGTCTGATGCTGAGCATGAATTCCTGGGTCAAGCAAAAAAAAATTATTCACCAAAATAAGAGTTTTCTCTCTTCTTTTTTAGTTTTGAAGAAGAAATGTTTGAATATTGGCATTTCCGTCAGTTTTTCTTTCCTTATCATAATCTCTCTTCCTGGAAACAACTGATTAGCTTGAAGAAATATGGAGAAAAGAAACTGCTTTTTGCTCTTATTTAAAAGTATTGTAAAAGTAAATTACTAACCTTAGTCCTCTGTGCTGACCAATGATGAGCAGAAAAAGTGGTCAACAGAAAGCAGCTATTCTTTTTGAGGCATTCAGAAACAACTGAACAGTGAGTAATGGAGAAAACCAACAGAGAAAATTACAAAGAAGAAGTTCACATGGCCAGAACTTTACAGGTACTCACTCCATCTATTTGGCTTAATGTACCTTAGATATTCAGCAGCTGGACTGCTTTACTGTAGAGCTTGAGAGCTTTACAGTGTGAAATTTTATAAAGTGCCCTGTTCTAATAGACTTCACTTTTTTTTTTAAGGCACAAGTTATAATCATCTTGATAACATGAGCAAAAGTTGAGAGGTATTAATAAAGGATCTATTTTTCTCAAGGAGAAGAAAATGTTCTTAAAAGAGCCTGAGCTTTTTTACACGGCTCTTATATGCAGGGGAAGGAGAAAGCTGAGTTTGTTCTAAGATGAGGTGTTCTTTATCTTTAAAAAAATGGATGTTCTGCAACTAAATGGGACTGAGCAATGTAGATGAGTTCATTTTTGTCTAATTAGAAAAGAAAAGATTTCTAACTGAAACTTTGTTTGATCTGGAGACATCTATCTAGAGCTTTTCAAGGTTTGTTATGGTAAAATGTTTCTCAGCTTGTCTCACAATGTGCTGTGGACATTGTGTATTGCACGACATTTGTAGCTACAATTTTTCTAGAACAGATGATCCCATGCTAGCTGATAGGCTGAATCATTTGCAATGCAGTGGAAAAAAAACTGTTGGAATCCAGTGTTAGAATGAAGTGTGTGCATCTTTCAGCCCAAATTCCCCATCTGGTTGCAGCATTTCAGTTGGAAACAGCTCAGATGAACAGGAGAGAAATTGTCATTAGAAGGCAAACTGCAGCATGGCAGGGAGCTGCTCTCCAGACTGATATTAGTTGAATACTGCTATGCATTTTTTTTTTTTTTTATCCCCATGCCAACATTTTCAATTACAGAATTTCTAAGTGAGCAGAATGTTTGAAACCATGGCCACTGTCTCTCAGGACAGCGACAGAAAAAGATACATGCTAGATGGTCATTGGAGTAATCTGGAGAGCTACTTCCATTTCTAAATTCAAGATTTTTCTGTCTGAATTGGATGTGAGACTAAAATGAGAGAGCTGGTAGTTCTTAAATAACCCATTATCTGAAAATTCTTGCATCAAAACCGACTGCTCTCTTTCATAAATAGTAGGCACAAAAAGTATTTGCAATAGCATATGTGAATTGAAATATGACTGGCCCCATAGAATCATGAGGAGTTGATACCAACCTCTGAGGACAAGAGGAGCTCATTCCCAAACTCACAAAACTTCTGCTTTAGCTCATGAGCACAGGTAGTTGGATTTGGTCTGTTCATGTCTGTAGGAGAGGCTATTCCAAAATGAAAAATAGTGCAAATGTGATATTTAATTCAAGGTGCGTGATGTCCTGCATATATTATATTCAGTTTTATACATGAGCATAAAGACAGACATTAATGATCAAGGAACACTGTTTTGCATTGAGAACTTTTTTAGGTCTGTGACTCCTGATTGTGGGTGATTGTAGGGAATAGAAGTTACTGAACCTGGAAGCCTGATGCATGAAAGGCTGCCGTGGCTCTGTCTTCATAATTTGGACTGTAGCAAGGCAGAGATGGTGTTTCTGTGAGAGTGGCACACACACACGTGGCAGCACAGAGCAACATGAATACACCACTGTGCCTTATCAGCACCCACATGAACACACAGTACTTGCAAAAACACTGCTTCACCCTCTTCTTCTTCTCCTGCTGTTTAGCATTAAAGCTGTTAGGGGCCATGTGTGCTTGTACACCCTGCATGCACTACATGCAGAACTTCACTAGCTGGCCCCAGATCTCTTCAGTGATCGAGGTCAGGGCAAACATGCTGACCAGCTAGCTATTTACAGGCAAGTGCTTCCTTTTATGTCCCTTTTTCCTCTATCTTACATTTGTTGCTTCCTGATCCACCTTGATCCCTCCATTTCCCCATCTTTATTCCTTCCCCTAAAGGTTCCATAGTAAGTGTCACCCAAAAATTTACACAATCCTTTTAACACATCTCATACTAAATTTTACGAAACTGTTCTTTCCTTTGCTTCTATTAATGAATTGTACCCTCATGGTCAATAACCCCCATTAGCTGGCAGGACATTATAAAATGTCTTTCTCAGTTGATTCATCTGGTTGGATTTCACATGGAGAAAAGGGCTGTCTTCAGTGCTTTGCTAGCCCTCACAGGACTTTTAAATCACTGATTAAATAAACCTATAGGCAGTGCAAGGCCACAAGTTTTAACAAAATTTATGCTAGACTGTAAGGAAACAAACCCTTGCCCAAATTCTCCACTCTTCTCAATAAAAGAATGCCATGTTTACTTGACCACTGAACTGGAATAATCAGCAACATAATATAATCATGGTAAATAAGTACGTACACAGTTTATTCCAGATTGCTGATGGAAGCCTCCATTAGAGCCATTACTTTCTTCCATTGAGGAAGTGAAATGGAAATACATCTATAATATTGTGTGGCACTTTATTTTTTCTCTTGTGATATTCTGACTTTCATGAAAGGTTTCTAAGTGAAGGATTTATTTTTTTAAATAGAAACACAGGTGGGAGTCAAGCACAATGAGATTTCCTGCTTCGCTAGCTAACCCTATGCAGATTAATGATTCACTTCAGCTCTATCTGAATAATATTAGTCTAGCAAATTACCCTGTATAGTAGGATGCACTTTTCTATGTCTTATGAGGCATTCATAAGATACAGTGCTATAACTTATGGAACTGTTCCTCACAATATGTGCTTCGCAGGTCTCATTGCTGAGTCAATTACCAATGAAAATGAGACCCAAGACTCATTTTGTTTCTCATCTTGGGGATTATGTTGTCTATAATTTGGGAAAAGCTTAAAGGACTATTTACACTATTTCCCTCCCACTCCTGTAATTACACTCTGGTCACATGAGCAGAGCAAGTAGAAAAAAAGCACCAGCTGCACTTTGGCAGCTATGTTAATGGACTGTTACAAGCTACTAAGACAGTGTTGTTTTGTTTTAACATTTGTATCAGAAAACTTAGCTCTCCAGGTGATACTGTATTGAACTTCTACAAAACCAGATGTGCTCTAAGATTGTAGAAGTATTACAGCAATTGACATCTGTTGCCTTATTGATGCTATTTGAAAAGTAAAGCAGGCATGCTCCATCAGCTGCCTTATGGGAATAGAAGCTCACTGTTAACAATTTAATAGGGAATTTGGCTTCAGAAAGCTGAGCAATTTCACTTTTTATTTAGTGTGGAAAAAATACAGCAAAATTTGGTGATACGTTAGATTTTATTGGTGTTTGTATTCTCATGCCACTAAGCTCTATCTGGTTGTCTTACAGTAACCAGAGCACCATTTGGTAAGCAAGTCCACAATAAAAGAAAGGTTTCACTTGTACCTGCAAAGTTTCCCAGTCAGTTGGAAAGACAAAGTCGGTCCTGTGAGATTGATTTCCTTTGAAAAGCATCATACAGCTGCCATTAATTTCCATTGGATTTTTGTTCAGAAAGCACATTAGAGCATGGAATATGCTATGTTTGTCTGTGTCATATCACTGTGATGAGTTGGGAGTGACTAATGCAGCTCCCTGGGACAACTGTCTTCCTCATTTATACTAAAGCACTACAATTCTAGCTGTCCCCCAAAGAAAAGATATTTCTAAGAAGCATGAATCAGCAGCCTGTACTTTCTTCATGCTGGCCTTAGTGAGAAAGATCAGGAATAATATCAACCAAGACATGTTTTTGATGCTTGTGCTTATGCATTTTCCCTTGATTACAATTAGCATTAACAGCCTAGCAACATTTAAAATTCTGGTCTTTAGTTCCAGCTCTGTTTTTCTGCCCAGGAAATAATTTTATTTCATACAAAACAGTATTTCATTTCCACTAGTGAATAGAGACTTGCAAGCAAAAGGAGAGCGTTTCACATGCCAGTGGGTTGCAGGTAGCTTGGGGCTGATGCAGAAGCCACTGCGGGAACTTTCAGGGGCTTGGACAGCAAGGAGTAGCAGCCTGGATCAGGCCAAAAGCTGCAACTAAGGTTTAGTTAAAAACAACTCTTCATGTAAACTCCTTTACTTATGTTAGCAAGCGTTTTTCCTTGTCAAGTTAAGAGTAATAATGTCCACCTCACTATGACCTTCAATAATGCTGTTTCCTCTCCACTGCTTTTTGTAAGATTTTGTTGCAGATCATTTACAAGATATGCTAAAAATAATCAAAGCCAGAGTTATATTAGAAATTGCAGTCAAAAAGTACACACTCCCAGAAGAAATGAGACTTCAAACAAATCTTCAGCAGAACGTGTAGAAAATGTTATTGAAATAGGGCTCTAATTTGTAAAGTGTAAAAAGTTTCACTCTCCCACATAGCCTAGTGTTTCAAGGCAAACAGGAAAGTCTTGTTGATTATCAATTTGTATCCACAGAGCCAATGAATTCAAGATATTTGCAGAGCTAAATTGTCTTCTGGCAAAAAGAAAATCTGTGAAGCTTTAAAAAATTTTGGGATTTCTACAAATGAAACTATGAATTTATTGTTAGCTGTGTCCTAAACCTTACGTGGTAGAAGCCCTGACAATATGTTTAACTTCAGTCATTATCTATTCAAAATATAAGAAGTAGTAAGAAGTCTTATTCTGACAACTTGGAGTAAAAAACTTATTTAATTCTTTTTTTTTTTTTTTTTTTTGAAAGAGTTTGTGGTTTGACTACATCATGCTAGTGTGAAAACAGTTTATAATTTATATTGGATTATTTACTCATGCAAAGTCCAATGTACAAGATAACTGTTGATAAACTTGTTCCTTAAAATATAGCTGTTCCTCATTACCTCTGTAGGAAATAGTAAATTTCTAAGTATAGTAAATAGCCATTTTATTTTTTTTCTAAGAGCTTAACTGGGGATGTACAGTTTGGAGAAGTATATTAATGTTGTGGCTTTCTCTGTTTATTGTAAACACTAATGGGGATGCTGATCCGGTAAAGATACAGTTGTAGTTGTTTGTGGCCAAAATGGAATATATCTATAAATGAGATTAAGAGAGGAAATTATATTTGAGCAAAAGAGGACAAGTGATTGTATGATTTCCATTGAAACAATGGAATGAAAGAGAGGTTTCTTCTTGTGTCTGGATATTTTTATGCTACCCAAAAAAAAAAAACCCAAAAAAAACAATAAATTGAGATAATCCTCCACAGAATTGCATAGTTACAGACATGTTGTCCAGACCCAAATAAGTACAAATTCCCCCACTTCCTATTTCCATTGAAAAAAAAGTTTCGTTTTTAGTGAACAACCTTGTACATCTTGTACAAGACTTGTTACTAGAGCTATTTTGGATCTTACCATGTTCTCAGCATCTGCACAGAAGGCAGGAATAGGAATTGTAGATAAACATTTTATTTGCTTCCATCTTCACATGTACTGGAGCATCTGCAGTACTCTGCCACTTAGTGTAATTTCTATTTTATAGTAAGAGTAGCTATTAAAAAAGTAATTAGGGTCTTTTTAGTATTTCTTTCATCAATTACTATAGGCTCTTCTTTCACCAATGTACTGACTGTCTTCAAGAGATTTTGTGTGGACTAAATCTGAATCATGCAGCTTCTTTACAATAACTCTTTGATATAGAAATAGAATTAAATCAGCGCTGTTCTCTCTCCATGATAACCTCTGGCTCTGGCATGCTGATGTGCAGACTCACAGGCTGCATCTTATTAACTTACAGTATAATCAAATATTAGCTTCCTGTATGTTATGTTGTTCTGAAGGAAATAACTATTTTCTTCCCTTAGCTTCATTTCTACCTCTGTAGCATCTAGATGTTGCTGGGTTAAAAAAAAGTGAAACCAAAAGTGTGTTACTAAGATATATGGCATTCTGAAATTGCAGATGTGTTGTTTGTGGCTTGCATTCCAGCAAGCTTGTGAACATAAATAAACCCTGATAAATCAATTTAATAGGCAGGTGAAACAGACCATAATGAGCATTGATTACATGCTTACATTCTGGTTATAGTGACATTTGATGTGTTTCTGTCCTATAAAACTTATTTATGGCCACAGTGCTGAGTCATGTGATTGGAATAAGAACATTTTATAGAATGATTTCAGCAGGATGTGATTACCTCTCCGTAGTTTAAACTTGTGTTTTTTCTTAACAGTGATAAGGTTGTAATGGAGTTTGGCAACTTTTAAACATTGGAGAAAGTGCATGTCTATAAATACACACAGAGAAACAAACCTACTTTTACAAATTGAAAATACTTGAAAACAAACTTTGCAAACATTTGGCTGAAACTGCAGCTTAGTAATTACCTCCAAAATTATGTGGAATTTGGAGTGCTTTTAAGTTCTATTTTCAAAGTCGCTCTCTTCCTAATGCAACTCATCTTTTTTTCAGAAATGCTAATGGAGAATTTATTTCTGTAGTTAGAAGTGTTTCAGTGGAATCTGAGGACACATTGCATTTCTAGTGAAAAAAAAATTCTCATGTTTACTTCTTAGTTTTGCAGCTTTCGAGAGATCAGAATTACTTAATAATTGCATATTTCCATATATTTTCCAATTTGTCTGTTTTTCAGATTTTCCAGATTGCATATGTTATTGTGAAAGCAGCTAACTCACCTCGACCTGGGAATTGGATCTTGGAGCGTTCACTGGATGGTGTAGACTACCAGCCATGGCAATATTATGCTATCACAGACAGTGAATGCTTGACACGCTACAACATTCATCCTCGTCCTGGAACTCCATCCTATATAAAAGATGATGAAGTCATATGCACTTCTTATTATTCCAAAATCCATCCTCTGGAGAATGGAGAGGTAAGATCAGTTGTTATTCCATGCACTGTAACATGGCAGAAAAACCCCAAACCTTTGCATAGTTGGCTAATATCTACCTTGAGTAGACAGAGAGTATTTTGATATGCTTGAAAAATGATAGGTAATCTGTTTGCAGTTTGAAAAAAACTCATCTTAGGTGTTCCTATATAATGCATACAAGGTACACTCTAATGTGTGTATTCTACACAGTAAAGGTGAAGGAATTATCGGCAGAACAAGGCATCAGTACTTACAAGCTTCTTTAGGTGCTTGAAATATGTTCCTGTGTTACTTGTGGACAAATGTGAGAACACTGGGAATAACCGTGGATCCAGTGAAATCATTAAACGATCATTTTCAGTCCTTGTGTATAAGCTAGGATGTTAAATGGTAATGATTTTACTCAGAGTTTAATTTATTACATTTAAGAGCTTGTAACTAACCCTCTGCCCCTGCATAAATCTATCCTTCTCCTGTCAGAGACCTCTTCTATTTCATCCTGAGCATAGGCCCATGAATCCTGGACCAGTCCTTAGTTTAAAGTGAGAGTAGAGAAAAGATGTAGTAGAAGCGAGAACAAGAAACCATGGCTGAAAGAACAAGGCAAATGTAACAACTATAGCTGAAAGTACAGTATTTTTACCCATTTAAAATGAAGAGAGGGAAAGCCATGTGTACTAAATTCCAACAGCTGTATATTTTTTTCACACATTTTTTTTAACACTTGCATAGAACTTGGTAATTCAAGGAAATATCATTACTCAAAAGTGCACTAGATCTGGCATATTCATTTATTTACAGATTCTTTGATGTCTAACTATCTGTGAAATTTTAGCCTCAATATTTACCTTTCTGTTGACTGTTTCTGTTCCACTTTTTTATGGGCTTATCTCCATATAGAGAAGTACAAACTTATTGCCTTTCTTACATGCAAATCTATATTCACATGCAAAGTTGTTAATTTAATTATTTTTGAATACTTGATATACATGTGTATAGATAGTTTATATTCACAGGAAATACCCAACAGCAAATAGAAAAATAGGATCAAAAAGCCAACAAACAGACCAAAACCCTATGTGGTTTATCAGTAGGTCAGGTTAAGCAGCACAAGTTTAACTTCACTTAGCCAAACGTGGGTAAATAATGTGCAGACCAAGAATTATTTTTTACGGAATATTTTCACGAGTTAATGGAAAGGTGAATAATGACAGTTTCTGAATGAAGAAAATGGATATGTTCTCAAATAAGGAAATTTATCTCAAAAGTGTAGGCTTGAATGCCGAGAGATTGTTAGTGTTCCAGTTTCCATGCTGTCCAAGATCAGTGAGCTCTGAAAAAATCTCAGGGGGACCAGACTGTATCTGTATCACTCTAGCAAAGGTAGGCTTTCAGCACTGATCTTTCTTATATGTCATTAATAAATGTAAATGTTTCCCAAAACAGTATTTCAGGATGAAAAAGAAAGTTCCCACTCTCTCAGTATTCCCAAGGCCAAAAAAAGAACTGAACTATTAATGAGTTACTCATTTTTACTGAATTGATGTTTCTTGCTTCAATAGTAATTTTTTTGGCCCTAATGGAGAAAGAATTATTTAGGTAGGGGCTAATGACTGGTGGGATGAGGCTGCTATTTTTGGGTAAAGAAGAATGCCCATTTCATGATGTTTTCATCTTTACTTAAACACCATATTAGAATGGTATTTCTTTTTTCTTTATTTCCTCAGATGATCATTAGGTTGAGAATTAAAATTAGTGGGTTGCCATAGTGATTTTTGCCTTATTTCCCTGACACAGGAGCATCTAATGTTTACATCTAGTTTTTACCTTTTTTTATTGAAATCTTCATTGTTCTGCTTGACTGCGATTTGTGTCACAGCTTCTTTACCTTGATGACTAGGTAGATGTAAGTCTCTGGACATTAACTTTCAGTGCTGTAATTTTTTTTTCCTTGAGGTGTATGAAGATTGCTTTTACTAAATGGTAGACTGAGCTAATATATATGGTATTTGTATTTTGATGTATGGAAACCTTCCCTCTTGCTTGCAGATGTTTCAAAGCTGGAATCTCTGAAGACTTCAGGCGCACCATTTTATAACTGTAACGTGTTTGGAAAATGTTTATCTTTGCATAGAGAATGACAAATTTTACCTGACATGTATCTTAGTAGGAAATAAAATTGAGGTTGCACTTAAAAGAGCATTCCTTAGGCATACAAAGATTTGGAGATTTAGTATTTTATGTAAGCTAGGAAAAAATATGTAGGCAAGAAAAAATTGTTTTGTTGTTTCATTAACATAAAATAATTCTCTGTGCAAGCAGAGGTACAATGTTAAATCCAGTGAAAAATAGGAGAAAGGCTTAATTAATCTGATAAGAAAGCACTTACTTTTACTAAGAAGCCAAGAAGAAAAAAAACATTCTGTTTTTCTACAGTGAAGCTTAATTGAAGTTTAAAAACTAAGCAAAGCATGTGAATGTAATTCGCACCTTGTAAAGTCCTAATTGAAATAGCTGTTTGACTCCCTAGTCCTTATCAGTGTCATCATACAGGGGAGTTCTGACTGAACGTTTTCTTTTAAAAATTATTCACTATTGTTGTGTGGGAAATTATGTAAACTTACAAGAAGGGCAGAATCTCTCTCGAAGGATATTTTCTGTAATTGGGTAGAGTTTAGGTGCTGAGATAAGCATTATTTTTTAGTTAGCAGGCAGATTTAAATCGAAAAAGGAGTTAAGAGATCAGAGGCTGAAGTGGCTGTAGCTGAGGAACACTTTTCCTTCAGAAGTGTTCATTTAAGTATGCAAGTATAGCCAATAGAAAAATCTCTTGGAAGGATGCAGAAATAACACTGTCTCTTTTTCAATCCCAGTTACCCTTTGCCAGAATTATAGGATGCAGGGTGTTCTCCTGAAGTTCTTGCTCAGGCTACTATGGCTATCTAGTTTCTGCTTCTTGGTGATGTCTGCACTTGCTGTTACCCTTGTAGAGCTTAGATGCACAGGGCAATAATATTGAAATCCTTCCTAGATGTTTTTGACTCCTGTCCAAGAAAGCAATAGATTAGAGATCCGTCTTATATTTTCTGGCTCTTTCTTCAGGAACAAAAGGAGCTTGCCTTTCTTGTACTTAAGGAGGAACATTACCAGTCTCAGTCCTAATGGAGAATTAGGAGTGGGGGACTTAAAAATTTATTTATCCCAATCCTTACTGAAAGCTTTTACTTTTACAATTAATTTTTTTTCTATCTTATACCACACCATCAACAAATTAATTTGTACAATTATGAGCTTTTTGACATTCCATCACATTGTTACTTGTTGTATTGTATTTAATATTTCAAGGAACAGTGAAACTGAGATGTAGAGTAGCTGTATCAGGATGCTGTGAACAACACTCCCTTCTAATTGTGCAATACTAATTTGGTATCATGGGGAGAAATCCATAAATATATCTCGGCCATGAATTCTTACCAGTGGGGAAAGCCACATATTTGTACTCATCTTAATGAGGCAATGGGGAGGTGAAATTTCAGGATTCAGTAAATATTTCCTTGTACTCTGCCCCTTCTGTTTGAGAAGCTTTTCATATTTTATTTTCAGTTGCTGAGAATTAACTACCTTGACAATTACAGATCAAAAATTACAGGATATTAGCCCTAATCATGAAGTAATCTGAGTCTAGAAATGAGAATACCAACTAATTGCAGTATGCCAAGTTTACCAAATGTCAAAAACAGTTGACTGGCTGCTTCGGATTAAACCTAGCCCTGGGTGTTGCTTGTTTCTTTTCAGCAAGTGGCATTTGTGAAGCAGTTGATGTGACTATCAGATATGACTAAATTCATGACTATCAGACTGTTATTAAATAGGGAATATAGTTCCATGTCTGTTACTTAAACATTTTTAGTAGCGCAGGCCAAATGCACGTTTAAAATGACTGATCAGTGTTAAAGTAGTGGTTCACTCAACAATGTGAGCCCACTTTCAGTATTACATTTACAATGTAGACTTAACAAAATTTTAAAAAAGGTTGTGCCCACAGAGGAACATGCAGTATTTCTGACATACTGATTTTAATAACTAAAGCAGTGCATGAAAAAGGATTTAAAAATAACATATATTAGAGCTGTATTTTATATCCAACACTTTTTCAGCTCATGGGATATTAACTTTCTCAGCTCATCATGATGTTTTGCACTTTTCATACTAATAGTTAATCTGTATTTCAAACACTTTCCATCATTACCTCAGACTCCTCTGGAGATCTTGCATTCCTAACATCCTTTGGCAGTTCTTTATCTGGTGTTCTTTAAAGAATCACCTTCTTTTTTAAATTGTATCTTAGTTCCCACTAAAAGCCAAACTTTTCTCAGGGGTGACTAATAAACGGATGAGGAACAACAGTTGTAAACTGGAGCAAAGGCTGTTCTGTATAAATACTAGGAAGAATTTTTTCCCTGTGAGGGTGACAGGGCACTGGCACAGGCTGCCCAGGGAGGGTGTGAAGTCTCCTTCCTTGGAGAGATTCAAAGCCCACCTGGATGTGTTCCTGTGTGACCTGTGCTGTAGGTGACCCTGCTCTGGCAGGGGGGTTGGACTCGATGTCCTTTTGAGGTCCCTTCCAACCCCTCACTTTCTATGATTCTATGATTAAATTAATTTGATGAACCCCAGTTCTTGTACTGGAAGAGTTGGTCAGTCTGTAATTACTTTCTTTATGTCATTTATAATTTTATAGCTTTCTGTCATATTTGTATCCGAGCCATCCCTTTTTTAGGCTGACAAGTCCTCTCATACTCCATTGAGTTTTTTTATGGAAGATACTAATTCTTTTCCTTCTCTGTACTTTTCCCAGTATGTTTTATCTATGTCCCAGTATGTCCCAGCTCATTTTAAGATGAGGGGACAGTAATCAAGGTTTGGGCAATGCATGGATTTATAATGAACCTAATTATGTTTTTACTTGCGATTTCCTCTTGCTGCTGACCTGCTGTTTTGGATTTCTGCTGAGCATTGTTGCTTACTAAAGTCTAATGTTTTCTCCAGGAAAAAGAAAAAATAATATCAGTTAAAAATATTAAGAGCTTACCCCTAAACTCTGTACCACTTTGGCCTTGCTGATTTCCTTTCCAACCTCAGGTATTAAAATTCCCAGTTAGTCTCCTTTCATTTATCTTTTCATTCCTATTCACCTCTTCATGGTGTCTTTCTACCAGATCAAATGTATTTCCTCTCTCTCTCTTTTTTTTTTTTTTCCCCCCTTGGTTTTGTTTGTGGTTTTTTTTCTTTTTGTTTTAAAAAACATTGTTTCAAATTTACTTCTTCACCTTACATAATTCTCTGAAAGCTACACTTTTCTCACCTTCCCTCCAGTTTTTGAAGGACTAATATGCCAAAGCAATGGATGTAGTGCAGATGTTTGCATGGAGAGACAGAGTTTGTGCTGACTAAACCATTTGAATGGACTGTGTTGTATCTCATATGTATGCATAAATATTATTAGCATGATTCTACTGCCAGAGGGATGCCAGATATTAAATCAAACTGTGTCCACTATTTCTTCTGAACTCATGTGGTGCTCATATAGTATTTGTGCAGACCTTTACAAGAGTGTAAGAATTCCACAGCATGAAACCTGAACCTTGTTCTGTCTAAGAATTCAGCCCACAGAAAGGTCATGTCTTTACAGTAGGAGGGTTATTACTAACAGATCATCTTAGCAGATTTCCTGAGGGGGAATTTTAGACATAGGTTCCTGAGCAAGAGAGAATACTAGGCAGTAGATTCAATTCAGCTTCCTCAGGGTTTTTTTGGTATTTGTAAAACAACATATAAAATGAGTTTTCCTGCCACTGTTATTGTAATGGTGAGAATGATCCTACAATGAATGTCATACATCAGTGCTGCTCCTTCAAATACTTCTTACAACTTGTATGATGGTAGCAATTTAAATACAAAGTAGAAAAAAAGAAATATTTCTTTCTCTTGTAATAAAGGCTACTCTTTGTGAGCACATTCACCTTCAGCCAAGTGGAAGTTCAAAGTGTGTACTAAACATTGTAAGAGGAAAAATAAACAGAAACAAGTGCCTAAATAGTTCACTTGCCATACTTTTGAATGCTAGTGCTCTGTCCCTTATTAAATACATCTCCCTGCTGCACGTTGCAGCTGAATTTTTCCCTAATAGTAAGTGTTACAGATGCTACAGTGTTTAAAAAAAAAAAAGCTTGTGAATTGCAATATTGATACTGTCTTCTTAATTTCTATTTTTAATTTGACCCTCTCAGCTCCCAACCTGCACTCATCATTTTAAAGTTTGAACTGTCAGTTCCCTGTGACTTACAATGATAGCTTTCTTTTCAATAGCATAAGATGTATAAAAGGCTTCTATACAGCAGAAAAGAATGCCAGTAATATCTCTCTCCATGCCCTTAGCTGCAGTCACCCTAGGCATTTCTCATGAGTATGCTAAATTTCCATGCATTTCATGTGCATCTCTGTATATTTCTTTAGAGTACTTATGGTTATGGCATATGTTGTATTGCACCAGTATGTTGCTGAAAATCTTTCATTGGTATAATAGATTATACAAAAAACTAAGTAAGAACCTATTCTTAGCAGTAACAATCTATTCTTAGCAGATGAAACTGCTTGGAATTTAAGCTGGTTCTACTTCCAGCATCACAATTTAGGCAGGAACATTAGACATTGAATGCAGTCTGAGTCAGAAATTCCAAAATAGCGTTCTGTGAACTACTTTTTTCAGCTTAATGTCTAAACAGAAAGAATAACAATAATTTTATTATGCAGAGGTTTTCTTTTCTTCAAAACGGTGAAAGGAAAATTTTATTTTGATCAGTATAAGTTATTACATGTGTTGGTAAATGAAAACATTTTATTCAGTCATCTTAATTTTTTTTTTTAAATTCAAGGACAATGAAAACCAATTTTATAAAACTGTAAATGACGGTCGTGTAGCCATCTTAACCCAGAAAGCAAAAGAGTTCAGCTGGCAGAGATCTTATCAGATGCAGTGCTTGCATCCATAAGCGTGCTACTTCCCACATTTTTAGCATACTTTGAGTAAAGCTGTCTAACTAGCTGGTATGGCTTTGTTTTGTGAAAAATAATGAATTGATTTTTCTCTGGACTGAAATCCAAGTCTCCTGTCAGCTTAGGATCATGCTCACCTCCTTGCTTTTCTGTCTCACATGCACAGTTATGGTTTTGTAGTGACGAGTAATGGGTTACAGCCAACAAGATCCTCAGGTAAATGGTGCGTGTTGTTAGAGATCTTTCCACTGATGTCAATAACCTCTGGATCATGTCTTTTGTAAAGGCTGTTAATCTTATTTAATTCAGTATTCCACCACTTCATTGGTTAAACAGTCACTGGTTAACATTTTGGGTAAAGTCATACTCCCTGCTGGTCTCAGTTTATATTCTCTTTGCTTCCATTCCCTCTCCAACCTTCTGCCTACTTAAGCCATGATTTTGGCTATCACAGAATCATAGAATGGTTTGGTTTGGAAAGGACTTTAAAGATCATAGTTCCAATCCCCTGCCATGGACAGGGACACCTCCTGCTAGACCAGGTTGCTCCTTCTCCCATTCAAAAAATAAAATTCAGTAAGACTGCTTTCCATGCAGTGTCTGTGGTCGAAAGAGGTCATTGGCAACAATTATGTAAAGAAGTACAATTGTAGTACAATTGATCCTTTGTAGATCCTGCAAGTAGGTAGGATTAATAAAATCTGGCTGGCTGATTTTTGGTTAAATCATCTCTATCTCCTTTTTTTTTCTTTTTTCTGAACTGCTGTTTTCTAAGTGCACTATATGAGACTTGTCATTCCTTTGGTATTATTGCAAGGGTAGTTAATGTCAGGATTGAAGCTTTAAAGAGCATGCACGTTTTTTTAAATGCAGCAGTTTCTAATGCACCCTAGCTGATGCTTCATGTTGTGACATCTCCTATCAAGTTGACAGTTTATGGCTTAATATTTTGGAAATATTCTGGGCAGGTAGATTGTGCCAGGTGCTGGAGCTATCAACATAGAGCCAGCTTTGAGTCTGGACTTCCTAGTGCTGACGGTCCTGTACAGAGCAGGTTGGGTGAATTTGCATTCAGGATTCTCCCCTTACCCTACACTACTGGGTTGACCTTGCTTGGCTGCCAAGCACCAACTCAGCCACTCTTGCACTTCTCTCCCTCAACAGGATAGGGTAGAAAATAAGATGAAAAGGCTCATGGGTTACGATAAAGGTAAGGAGATCCCTTACCAATTACCATCAGGGACAGAACAGACTCATCTTGGGGGAAATTAATGTGTTGCCAATTAAAATTGGTTGGATGGTGAGAAATACAAAAAATAAACACCTTCCCTCCAATACGCCTTTTTTCAGAGGGGATGGGGAATGGTGGTTGTCACTCCATGGCAGTCCCTCTGCACAGGCTTCAAGGTGGGTGTCTGCTCCACGCACAAGCTGCAGGGGATTCTCTGCCCCAACACCTGCAGCACCTTCTCCTCCCTCCCCTCACTCACACCTGGGTTTTCACAGGGCTGTTTCTCACACTTTTTCCCTCAGTCTGTGTGAGTTTTGCCCGTCTTTAGCTCTGCTTTCCCAGAGGCAGCACCGGGCTGGCTGAGGACTCAGCTATGCCCTGCGCTGGGGCTGCTGGAACTGGCGGGAACCGCCTGCGGCTGGCGCGGGGCAGCGCCTCTCCTCACAGAGACCCCTGCAGCCCCTCGGCAGTACATTACCCTGTAAGCACAAACCCCTCAAAATCAGGAATTTCTACATAGTTTGAGCAGGATTCTACATTTATGTGAACATTTACACACAGGAGAAGGATACTGTGACAGAACAATGGTAGTAAAGGCAACAAAAAAAGGGCTCTTTGACCTTCATCTTTCTCAGCAGCATCACCAAGGTCAGTCAAGAGGAGAGGAAAATGTTAATTTTTTTTCTGCATATGAACCACTTGGTTTTCAGTAGCTCCTCAGGAAAATTATCTAATGTGAGAGTGCAGCATTGGCTCACTCTGATGAAATTCCTCAAAATATCCATTGTGATTCTGTGGGTCATGTTAATATGGCTGCTTCATGTGTAATTCACGTTAATGCCACTTGCATGGCTTCCTTAACAGCTTCTTTGTCATGGTCATGGGAGTCCAAACTGGGAGTTTCGAGCACAAGAAACAAACGTATCAGTTCCTGTGCATTTGGGAGTTGCTGGTCCAAAGGAGGGCAACCAGGCTGGTGAAAGGGCTCGAGCACAGACCCTATGTGGAGAGGCTGAGGGAGCTGGGGCTGTTCAGCCTGGAGAAGAGGAGGCTCAGGGGAGACCTCATCACTCTCTACAACTCCCTGAAAGGAGGGTGTAGCCGGGTGGGGGTTGGTCTCTTTTGCCAGACGACTTTCAACAAGACAAGAGGGCATGGTCTTAAGTTGTGCCAGGGGAAGTTCAGGTTGGATATTAGAAAGAATTTCTTTACGGAGAGAGTGATCAAGCATTGGAATGGGCTGCCCAGGGAAGTAGTGGATTCTCCTTCCCTGGAGATATTTCAAAAGAGACTGGATGTGGCACTCAGTGCCATGGTCTGGTAACCGCAACGGTGGTTCAAGGGTTGGACTTGGTGATCTCTGAGGTCCCTTCCAAGCCAGCCAGTTCTATGATTCTAAGCCTCATCCAACCCAGCCTTGAACATTTCCAGGAATGGGACATCCACAGCTTCCCTCTTCTAGTGTCATCTTTTTATATATTATTGGTCTCAGATTTCTGAGTTTCCTTTTTTTTTTTTTTTTTTGAGTGTTTTGAAAGCATAACTTCACCGAAAAAAGTTACTTGTGTCTACAAATAAGGAAGAGAATATGGATTTTCTTAAAAATTTCTGGCAATAAGCTTTCAGCTGGTCCAAAATTTGCATTTAGAACAACCATGTAAGAAACAGTTTACAGAAAGTAGTAAAACAAATTTGAGATTTGGTTGAGAAATCTAGTTCATTTTGTTGCTTTTGCATTTTTTCTTATTTTTTCTTGAGTGAGTAAAACTAAATTTGAATAGCTAATCTGAGTGGAAAAAAAGAGGTTTAACAAATGAATGTCAATTACGTGGATAAGTTTTACATGTACCATGTACACAATGATATAGTATATCCTTAATATAAAATTATTAACATTTCCTTATTTCCCAAGATACAAAAAGCAAAATAAGCATTTGATATACATGCTAATATCTTAGAATTCTGAAAACATAGGATTTAAGACAATTGTAAATGATTTTGTGTTGAATTATGAGAATGATTTTTATAATAATTTGTTCAAATATTGCACAGCTAATCTAGTAATTTTATAATTGCATTATAGCAATATTCAGTGTTAATGTTAGCTTAAGAAAAGGAAAAGCTACAGTTACATGTTTAAGTCGATGGTTCTCTCTGAAAAGAGATGAATGTTGCACATCTTTATGTAAATCTGTGATACTTTTCCCAAATCATAAAAGGATGACTCATGTCTGTAAGTGTAGTTTATAACTCAGGCTACTCTTTTACTGTTGCAAAGGGAAACAGTACATCTAAGTCTTGGTATTTAATTTTATTGACTCAAATCTGTCTTTTTAAGTTTGGGCAGTAGTAGATTTCATTCTAGTAGGGAACCAAGAATGCTGGGTACTTGGTATATTGGTGAGTTTCTTTTTCTTCTGCTGCTTGATTAGAAGAATTGAAGATCCGGACTGGCTGGTTGTTTTAGGGGCAGAGGAACTAATACTTGAATACCCTACCCACATGACTGAAATACTTGGTAGAAAATTTTGCTTAAATCAAATAATACTTGTAAGCACTTTCCACTGAAAGGTAAAACCACAAACATTTTTTTTAACCTTGGTTATCTAAAGAATTTTGTGTAGGTCTTTTGTTTTCAGATGAAAAATGATAACACAACTCTCTAAGGGTTTTGGTTTTTCTGTCTTTTGAGTAGTTGCAAACAGTCATGAATAATTATTTGGAGAAAGAATACCTTAATTCCTGTTTTTAATGAGACTGGTGGCCAAAGGCATAGAAGAGATTGTAGACTTGGGAAGTATGGTAAGCAGGTGAGAGATGAGAAAGGAAAAAGCAGTAGAGGTTATAAGGTAATTTAAAACCAGGGCCTGGGAGAAATTTTGTTCAAGATGAATCATTCTTTAATGTTTAAACAATAAAACTTAGTATTGTCAAAAATGAATAATTTTTTTCAAGGTAGAATTTGTTAAGATCCAGGCAGGCTACATGGAAGAATAATTTTGATCAATAAAATCTGTCTGAAGCAGGGACGTACAAATAGGTCAGCCTGAGGCCAATGTGGCAATGTTTTAATGTCAGTGCAAAGGAGTCTTATGTGAAAGGAAAACCAAAGCCAAACAGCATAGTTTACCTGCAGCTTTTAGTTTAAATGGCAATTGTCTCAGAAAATCAACAGAAGGAAAGTTAGTCAATTAGACATTGTAATATCAATGTACTAATTATTTGATTGAGATCTAGACCTTAGAACCCCTGATTGAAAAAAGCATAGAGCCAGGTTGGGTAAATACACAAAATATATCAGAAAACACCACTGCACTAGAGAAATTTGGTACTTCATGCCTGAGTAGAAAATGTTAGGACTGCAGTAGCATTTAATCAAGGTGGTGAAACTAAGATGACTTTCAAAGGAAAAATGAAGACAAAAATAAGCACAATAGTGAAAAATTAAACTGTGGTTACCTTCCCATAGGTCAGTAAGCTATCATGAGTAGTGACTGATTTTTTTAATAACCCTAAATGTTCTTCCAAGAAGCTATGTAATTGGAGAGCTTAGAATAAAGAAAGCAAGTCAAGATTTTGTGAGTAGTGTGCAGGGCAGGCTTGTTCAAAATACTGTTATTAAAAGACTGCTCTGTAAAGTGGGAATAATGTTCTCATTATTTGATATGCTCCTAAGAAATTTTGGAAAGACAGCCAAACAGGTAAATGGATCTCTAAAGGTGGAAACACATTTTTATATGCATTATTTCTAAATATGTAGATCTTATGCATTCAACTGGTAAAAATACAAGTCTTAGAGTATCAAATGATGTAGCGGGTTAAAATAGCTGAATATTTAATAGGCATTAGAAATCAGAAGACCTTATAAAAACTATCTTGTTTCATCCAGGGAAGTAGGAATTTTATAAATTAACATAAAATCACAGGCTGGAGGCCTAAAAAAACAGTATGATAAGCTTCTTTGAGCACATCAGAGTAATAAAACTGATAGGCAATGGAGATATAGTCAGAGCGCCAAAGAGTGTGAGTCCACAGCAGATGAATGCTGTGCCTTGGGGTCCCTACAGAGGGCCAGAAAGAAATAGCCACAGCAGAGCTTTTTTTTTTTTTAAAAAGATGTTGGAGGAACTTCAGAAGGAAGAAAAATTTTAAAAGAACAGTTTAATAGCTCTGGCAAACTTGCTCCTCAGCTTTTATTGCTGAGCAAGGCCTCATGTGGAAGGGAATATCCCTGTGGTCATTTGGGGTCAGCTGTCCCAGCTGTGCCCCATCCCAACCCCTTGTGCACTCCAGGTGCACTCACTGCAGTGGGGCAGTGTGAGAAGCAGGAAAAGACCTCGATGCTCTGCAAGCACTGCTCAGCAGCAGCTGGAACAGCCCTCTCTTATCAATGCTATTTTCATCACACATCTAAAACATAGTCCCATAGAAGATACTATGAAGAAAATTCACTCTCTCCCAGCTAAAACCAGTAAAACAGCTTATACATCTTACGTATACATTATACATATACATATATCATACACCATGCAGATACTATACATCATATTATATATATATATATATATATATACACACATATATAATAATTGAAATCTCAAAAACCCAAACAATTGAGCATTTGACAAAACCTGCCAGGTTTAGATTTTGTAGCCAAAACATTTCTATTTTTCTAACTTGACAACAATTAATGATAGGAATAAAGAACAAAAAGTTATTTAAATGTACATAATTCTTTAAACTGCTGTGTTTTACAGGATATTTATGATACCATTCCTGGCCTGGGCTGTTCATTCTGTGCTACTTATACATAGATTTTTTTTTTTAACTTTTCTAATATTACTCTTAGTAAAATATATCTAGGTTTGTAAAGATCAGGTGCAGAGGGAAAGAGGGATCTAAGTTTCTTATATTCTGCAACTTCTGCTATTTCAAGTGTCATATTTTGTTTTTTGCTTTTTGGTTTTTTGATTTTTAAGCATTATGAATGGTTTTAAAGGCGTTGAATGCTTAGTATTCAAAGGGATCCCATCTGCTTTTCAAAAGCATTCATCAGTGATTGTTTCAAATGATATGACCACCAGTTTTGCTAGAACTTAGACTCCAATGATGTACAGTAATTGTAATGGGCTTTTCTATACATGGGTCTGCAATGCAAAGATCACAGAAAGTTTTATCGCAATTTCCCCAGTTCAAAAATCTTTAGGGTTATAGGGTCAAAAGAATGCTGCAGTAATGTAAAGTATATTAATGCAGTTTGTTTAATGATAATATTTAGGAGCAGATGTACTTGTTTACTGTTCGAACATCTTAAATCCTCACATTCTCCCTCTTTTACATCAACAGTTGTGTTTGGCAGTCCTTTGCAACTGCTTACAGCTGGAATAGTTCCTGTGGATTTTCTTTCTACTAGTCACCATTCAGTTCTGGCAGTAATTTGTAATTCCACAGTGATCTTCTCAGGTCATCTCATTCAGGAAAAAACCATCCAGTGGAAAGTGCCATGAGTTTTTAAAGCAATAAAATAATAGGTAAGGGAAATCATAATATCTTGGCAGGGAAAGGGTAGAAGCATACTATGTTCATAACATGCTTTTTAAAAAAACACCACCGCTTAGATTTTTCTGTTGTGCTTTTTTGAGTACTTGTGAAGAATGTGCTTATCAGACCACTATCCTTTAAGCAGATAAGTGGTAGCATTTAACTCAGCAATGCTCCTCTTTTTCACCTCTGCTTGATCAGAACCCAGACTAATAGTTTTCAGAATTGCTTTGCACCTCGATTTGCCACTGGCATCAGCTACTGAGTTCATGTGGCTTCTCTTCCTATTGTAATCCTCTTGCTTAAGGGCCACCAGGTTAGGATGTCATTCAGAAGCTGCATGACACTGACAAAATGTAAACCAGAACAGCAGTTGTTGCACATGCTTTCGGACATCAGATCCTAGTGCTGTGTTCAGTGAAATATAAACCAGCTATCATTTGAAGACTTAAAATCCTAAGTCACCTGTGGTATATGTGTTGGAATCTATAGCACGTGGCCAGTCCACCTGGTTGTACATAACTCTTAAAAATTCACTGTTTTTCATTGTTGCTCTGGGGGCCAAACCTTTAACTTGGCTTGTTAGCACAAAGTACTATTTAAAGTGTTAAGAGAAAGAGTTTCACTTGCAAGAACACTTTGAAGAGCCAATAGAAAATAAAAAAGTCATTGCTGTCTTAAACTACACTATTCCAGGTCTTACAACATGTCTGAATCCCTGTGCACTGAGGTATGCATAACTGTTACTGAAACTACAGAATGGTGTAGGTGTAGTTTTTCCACTTAGTTGATACAGTAACAAAAAGAAAGTAAAAGCTTGAAATGAACAAATATGGTTTCAAGGTAATCAAATGCCTTATTGTTCTGTGATTTATTAATAACTGTTGCTCTGAAAATGAGCAGACTGTTTAAAAGTATGCAAGATGATGTCTTTGACAAATGTTTCTTTTCCAATGACAAGCATAAGAATTATAAGCACCATAGAAAAGCAATGGCTAGAATGAACAATTTCAGTTTCAGGTGAAATTGGGAAGAGTAAAATGACAAAAGCAAGTTAATCAGAACTGAAGAGATGAAGCCCTATTTAGCTTAAGCTGTAGGGTATAGATGTCAATGACACAATAGTATTTGCTAAACAGTTTGTTAAGCTGACATTTGCCTGTATTCTTAGGGGAAATGTGGTAGTTGAGATAGAGCTTAACATGCATAGCCCTTGACATTTTAATGTAAGTTTAAGCATTGCATTTCACTAAGCTCTTGCATTCATTAGCAAGGCACAGAAGGGAGCTGTGCTTCTTCCACTTACCAAACCATTAATTTATTAAGATAGTGAAATATTTATTAGAAATAAAGCAAACCTTGCCAAATAGACTATTTCTGATATACAATTATCATAAATATATAGTTATGGTGGAAAATTGGATGGTGAATTCTGGCATCAGCTAAAATCAACTCTATCAATAGGTCAGGGCCTGCACTATAAAAATTCTCAGAACTTTTGTCTTTAGGGATTAAATGTGAGAAGCCAAGAGATAAATTAATCAACAGTAATTTTACATCTACTGAAAATGAGCTATTAGCAACAGCTAATTAGAGCTGGAATTATATTAGAGGAAAAATATTAGAGTTACTAAATCACCTGTGGAGAAAAATACGTTCAGTATTGTCCATCTTCATATTAATGTGCTTGCATAACTTGAGAATGTAAATCATGGAGTACCTTTTTCATTAAATAGTTTTAAGACTTACAGATATGCCTTTCCACTGCTGATTATAAAGTAGCAAGATTTATGTGCAGGAGAGAAGCTTTTCTCTCCTTTCTGCTACTCTGATATTCAATTTGAGTGATTAATTAACCTTTCTTGGCAACTGTTCAGGTTCAGACCACTACCTTACAAAGAGCATAAGGCTTGAAGCCCTCAGTCTTAATATGATGTCCAAAATAAACTACTGAGCACTTGAACAAAGTGAGTTCTTCACCACTGCTAGCCAAAAATTTGTCTGGAGTCTTGCTTCTGCTTCATCCTTGTGAGATGTACATACTTGTGAGAAAGTTACACAAAGTAACTTTAATTTTTTATGAAAGAATAAAGGCTTCTGGTTTATCTAATATTCAGCATATAGATATACATCAGTTAAAAGCATATTTGTTAGCAGTGCTCTTTTCTTGAAAGAAAGTGAACATATAAGCTCCGTGCCACTTAGGCAAACAGCTGGGTTTTTTTATATCCTACAGACAGCTTGAGATTGACTGCACTCAAATTGCTTGGCAAGGTAACTTACTTCAAATACCATAGCTCTAATTCCAAATATATGCTTCCTGGATTCATTCATGGATATTTTAAATTTGAACAAGAACGTTGTGCATACTTAAAATTCTTAAAGATTTACTGAAATGCATAATAATATACACAATATACACAATATACACAATTATATATTAATGCACAGCAGTAGCATTTTTTACTGTTGTATCAGGTGAAACACCAAAGGGAGTTATCATGCTGCATGCTTGTGCATCAATTCACACAGAAATGTGGGCAGGAGGGGCAGAAGGAGTGGTTTTGTGTTCAGCAGTGGTGGTGATGAACATCCTGGGCATATTCCCTAGCACTGGAGCAACTACCCCAGTGCAGCAGAGCCCTTGATTCAGGCTTTGTTCCAGAGAGGGGATGCAGCTCTTCACCTCTAACACTGTAAGAACTGCCTGGGACCTCTTCCTGAGGTTGAGGCAGAAAGAAATGGTGTCCTTCCTTGCAGAATGTTTGCTCTGATTGGGGATTTGTGTCACCAAATAAAAGAGTTGCAGGAGAATGTCAGCAGACTGCACAACACCAGAGATGACAGGAAAGAGGTTAATGGACTTTTCTGGGATTCTGCAACCTGAAGCCACAACTGTACCAAAATAGAGGCAGGCAGAGTCTGCCTCTGTTAGTTCAGAGATGGAGATTCCTATGAGGGTGAAGACTGCAACCTGTTAACTCTGACACCAGAAGGAAGGCTCCCTCTCTGCCTGCAGGTGGGCAGCTACACTGTACTTCATTGCCAGCTACCAGGTAATGGGCTGGGAGCTCTGTTCAGTGAGACATGTGAGTCAGCTGTGCATAGATCACCTGGGAGCATCAGGAGTGACAGCAAGGGTGTCCACCGAGTTGAACAGAAGCCAGCAATGTGCCCTTGCAGCAAAGAAAGCCAAGGGTATCCTGGGATGCACTAGCTAAAGCATCACCAGCAGGCTGAGGGAAATGGTCCTTCCCCTGTTTGCTCAGCAGTGATGAGAGGACAGCTGGAGAGATGTGTGTACTGGGCTCCTCAATAAAAGAAAGAAATGAATACTTTAGAGCAAGTCCAGGAAACAGCTGGAAGATGATTAAGGACCTTGGAGCATCTATCTTATAAGTAGAAGCTGAGGTTGCTTAGCCTTGGTAAGAGTTCTCAGGAAGATTTTATCAATGTGTATAAATACATGGTGGAATGCAGGGTAAAACTTTTCTCTGCTCTGAAGACCCATTACAAGTACAGTCCATGTTCTTCAATATATGAAACTTCTCTAATGACAGAAAAGGGCAGAAAGTTTCTTAGGCTACATCTGTTACTTCTCAGTGGCAGAAAGCCAATGAAATGTGTTCTGAAATTCTGGTGATATGGCTGAATGATCTGATGATCATCTGGCTGGGGCACATTGCATGTCCTCTCAGGTGTCTGTTCCAGAAACAAGGATTTGATGCATCCAAATGTTATCCTGGTATCTGCAAAAGTATCCATACCCAGCAGCTGAGAAAGGTTACTCACTCTGCTAATGCCTACACTTATAGGGTGTTGGAAAGAGATGATACAGTAGGTGTGTTGGAAATAAGAAGTTGCTTAGGAATGACTGACAGGCTTGTGGAAGAGAGATACTGTTGATTTAAGAATAACATAAAATAAAATAAGAAAGTCAGCATAAATAAAATGGTTTATGAGATCTTTGTGGAATAAAATTCATCACCTAAACAGGGAACATATATATTTCATGTTGTATCAGCAGCTGCCCAAATGGAAGTGTGGCAGTGAGTGGCCCTTGCCAGAGGAAGGCTAAGAATATAATAGCAGATTTCTGGAACCCTTTGGCAGACTGTGTAGGTGTCAGAATTTAATGTAATGCAAAAGAGTAAACAACTGAATATTTTTGGTGCAGCTATTAAAGGAACACACAATTTCAGCAAAAACATTGTACAGATTCTGATCAGAAGAATTAACTATTGAATAATTGTAATGTAAAAATAGCCAGAAAATGCTGAAAAAGCAACATCCCAGGGGAATAAAATTTTCCGAAGTACAATTTTAAAAATAGAAAAGATGGTCAAACTGCTAAAAACAATTCAGACAGCCTGGAGTCGAATTAATGCCAGTATAACACATACATGCATGCTACATTTAATTTCCAAAAATGTTTACATGTTTAAAATATACACTAAGAAAAGATATATATTAAACTACTATTTATGAATAGAAGTAATTTCTTTTTCTAAAAATAAGGAAAAGATGTAGAAAAATGAGCTCCAGCAAATGAAATGTTAAATTGCAATAAAGATGTGAAAAACATTCTGAGTGACTGAGCATGAAGTTGAAATAAACCTTTTTTCAAACACATCAGATTCAAGAAGCCTGCCAGAGAACTGGTGGGCTGAGAGATGATCAAAGAGCGTTCAAGAAAGATAAGGTCACTGCAGAAAAACTAAATTAATGATTTGAATCAGTTTTTGCTATAGAGACTGTCAGGATGTTTTCTGCACTGAAAACATTATTTACAGGAAAGGAGTTGGAGAAGCAGCCACAAACTAGGTTGTTAACTGAAGAGGTGCAGAAATAATTGATAAATTGGATTGTGAAAAGGAATTCAAGGCTAAAATATGTGAACTACAAAAGTAATAAATTAACCTCTCACTTGCAAATATTCTCAGTAGCTGGGGAGTGGGGGATGTCAAATGAAACACCCGTATTTTTAGGAATCCAAGGAAACTACAGATCTTGAATCATGATACTTGTGCTCATTTGTAGTAAAGATATTTAATGAAAAACAGAGCTGGCAGAAAGAAATATTTCTTTGTTCTGCTTTAAGAATTAGGAACTATTAAGAGAATTTAGTAGGAAGCATGTTTAAAACAAGCAAAAGAAGGATCCTTTTCCCTACCACATGTAAATTGAGAAAATCCTTATTACATGATGGATGTAGAGTTTTTAAGGTGACCTGGATTTAAGGTGAGACCAAGTAAATGAATAGAAATCCTTTGAGGCTTACCAAATACATAGAAACTACTTATAGCTCAGGAAATCCCTGAGGAAGTATTATGTATGCTTGCCTGCATGTTAATGTTAGCATGCAGCTTTGGTTAGTACATGAGAGAGATGACCATGCTAGATAGGTCTTCTGGTTCCAACATGGTCCAGACGTTATAATGTGCTGAGGTGTACTTTGAATAGCTTTGGGTAGTGTCTTGTTCAACATGCTTGTAAGCAATCTGTAAAACTGGAAAAAACTCTGTAGTAGCAGTACTTATTGTTAATGCAAAGTTTAAGATAATTAGTAGCTTGTGGTATATGAAATATTTTATATGAAAATTACTGCTGACAAAAGCAAAGTAAGACATGTAAGAAAACCATCTGGAATTATGCATGAATACTGGTGAGCTAGTGCCGGACTAAATTATCTTTCAAGTAGCGAACTTGAGCATTCTCAACAGTTCTCTGAAAAAAAAAAGTTGATTTAACATCATATTGAAGTTCAAAAATGAAACGATGTTGATTTCTCACAGTTTCCTCATACAAAAAACTAGAACACTGTCAATTATATTATTCATTTTATAAGCTTCATGTTTAATATGGGATAAAAAAAAAATAAAAACAAAAACCAGAAAACAACACTTATTGAACCAGTGTTTTTGTTGATTTTTAAAAAAAGATTAATTTTTTTCTCTCACTGTGTCAAGTGTATGTAGTGATGAAAAACAATGGTAGAAAGAGGGAGTAGACTGATAATAGAGAAATGAGCAATTGGTGGACATTCAACACTGTGACTCAGATTCACTCGGTGGCTCAGGAAAGATTTAACTGTTCAGTCAGAGGAAAGGATGATATTGTATCAGAGGGATCACTCTCAGATGCCCTGTTTCTTGTATTCCTTCCTAATAATTTCCTTCTGGAAATTATTGTTAAAGACAGGGCATTGAATTAGGTGGTTCTTTGGTGTTACAAAATTACTTTTCTGTTTTTCCACTTAACTAGAGTATTCATATTTTCAATAACTGCTAGAGGTCTGGTATCCAATAAAAATGGATAGATAAATTAGTCACTAAACCTGAACATATGTCTTATCCTGTTTAACATTTTTTTTCATGGTTTGTATGATGGAGCAGAGCATATCCTCAGCAAGTTTTATGACGACACCAAATTAGGATGAGTGGTTGATAATGCCACAGAGTTGTACTCTCATCCAGAGAGACCTCCACAGATCGGAGGAAACGATCTGATGGGAACCTTGTGAAGTTGAACAAGTGAAACTGCAAAGTCCTTCACCTGGGAGAAAAAACCTCATGCACCAGCAAATGCTGGGGCTCATCCAGCTGGGAAGCAGCTTGATGGGAAAGGATTCAGGGGTTCGGTGAACAGCAAGTTGGACATAAGTCATATATGTGCCCTGTGGTAAAGGTTAATAGTACCTTGGGCATCGTTGCCAAGACAAAGCATTGCCAACAGGTCCGGGGAAGTGATCCTTCCCCTTTAGGAAGAACTGGCATGATCTATTCATACCTGGAGTGCTGGGTCCTGTTCTGGGATCTTTGGCACAAGAGAGACATGGACATACTAGAGAGAGTCTGGTGAAGAGCCACAAAAATGATGCAGGGACTGGAGCATCTTTTCTGTGAGGAAAACCTGAGAGAGCTGAGAGTGGTCTGCCTAGAGAAGAGCAAGCTCAGGGAGCAGTGCCTATAAATACCTGAAGGGAAAGGGCAAAGGAGATGGGGCCAGGCTCTTTTCAGTGGTGCCTAGTGACAGGACAGGAGAAAATGAGCACAAACCAAAACATGGGAGATTTCATATGAATTTTGGAAGCACTTTTTCTGTGTGGTGCTAGCCAGTGTCACAGGTTGCCCAGGGAGATTGTGGAGCCTTCATCTTCAGAGGTATTAAAAATCTGGACACAGTCCTGGATGACTGGCTCTAGGTGGCCTTTCTTAGACAAGAGGAATCAGGTGACCTTCAGAGGTCCCTTCCAAACTCAACCATTCTGTGATTCTGTGAGATCAATTTTTTTTTTTTTTTTTAACATATAGTAGCTGGTGTGGCTACTGGAAAATGTTATCTTAGTCTTTTGCTTGAATAATTTGGAATACTGAATTGGTTGACAAATCAGATGCCTTTCAAAATGGTTTTACAAAATGAGAATTTGGCTTTCCTTGTGGTACCACTTAGATGTTTTGTAAGTGAACACTCATTTCCCACAAAGATCCTGTTTGTTGGAATATAATAGTGTAAAAAATTGGTTGTTAAGGACAAATTTTCTGGGGTTGAAATCTATATAGCTTTCATTTAGAATCCAAAATGATGATTATCTCAATCTTGGAATTAGTAAATGAAAGTTGTCTGTAAAACCTGAGCAAAATTTGAGTTGTTCCCTCATGGGTTCTTGAATCATTCAAATTATAGAAGCCCAATGGGTGGATAACAGTATTAATATTTTCCTGGTAGACTCAGCTTTAGATCTTTTAGCTCTGCAGCAGAGCTCCACTGTGGCTCATAACTTCATGATGTGTATAACTAGAGGCAGGAATTCAGTGCCTTAGCTGCCTGTGTGATAATGGGGCTGGTCATTGCAGGGCTCAGAGCTGTGCATGAAGTGCTATGATGCTCTGGGATGGTATAAATGGTAGATTCTGAGGACTGTGTTCACTCAAACAGTTCTCAGAACTGATGCAAAAATATTGGAGATTAAGGTCATGTTGGTATCTTGACTAAAACTGTGCTATTATTTGAATAGTGCCTTACAAATAGGTGGAAGATTGTGGGAGGAGATGAAAGGACAAAGTGTGCTCTGGAAAAACACGATGATGCCTCATTGTGAAAGTCACATTGAAAATATTATGTCTGATTTCTATTTAAACTTCTTTAAAAAAGGTTATTCCAAATTGTTCCTGATTAATGACAGATGTTTCCAAAGTACTCTTAGTGTCTTCTTTATTCTCTCTTCAAGGAGAAGAAAAACTTAGTTGGACGTACTTCAACTTGGTGCTAAATGTTTCAAGGGAGAAATTAATGATTTCATCACAGATGTTTAGAGGAGGAGAAATAATTTAGAGTACTGATTTTGCCTGGGTGAAATTTTCCCCTCAGATTCATTTTGATAAAACTACCCAGTTTTAATTTCCTAATCTCAGTATCATTTTAGTGTACGTATTTGAATGGGTGCCTCATTTCATGTAGGAGATACATACATTTCAGTAATTATCAGAAATTATTTGTTGTTTTAAATGAAATTTCTAAGCACAAGAATGAAAGACAAAATAAAAGGAAGATATTATATTTTTTAGCTTAGCATTGCCAAATAGATACCCTGCTGGCAGATAAATCCTTGAAACCTTTTCAAAAAGGCTCTGTTCTGAAAAGGATGCCTCTTGTTTTATTTTGTTAACTTACATTTTAATTATGTAATCACTCTAAGGTGGTGTTTTTTTCCCCACATTGTTGTCTTAAGACTAAATTTGTTATTTAAAAAAAATATGAATCAAAATATATGACTGCCTTTTTTCAGCTATGTCATTTGGGGTTAATTTTTGTCTGAGAGCCATTCTCGTAACTCTCCATGAGCACTTGCTTATTCTGATACATTGTCTTTTACTTGTGTCTTTCTCCTCCCACACCTAAAAGCTTAATTTTTTGGGTTTTTTGATGAGATTGTCAGGCTGCCATACTGCTTATAGCCACAGTGCTGTTGCTGTTTCATTTTGACATAGGGAATATTTTCATCACTACTTTAGATATATCTCTTCTTTATCTCTGGAATATCAAAGTTCAGTCTTTAGTATTCTAGTGCTTTAAGCCATAACCTAACTATGTTTGATGCTTCTAAGAAAGAAATCTCTTGGATTCCATTTAAAGCAAGGAGATGACAGTATGCAAAAACACTCAAAAGAAACGTACTTCTTTGCTTGTAGGTAGATATTATGCAAATAGGTATTTAGGCATGTGTTCTTACTAAAATCCTGCTTCTTTTGGAAGTATCTATCAGTTTCCACTGGACCTATTGCCACCATCTCCAGGCTTCTTTTGAAGTGTAGACTCTACACATGTTCTGCTTTCTCTCTTTTCACCAGGGACTGGAGCAAGTTTGCTCTCTCTGGTCGTGTGACTGCTTGTAGGCAGACGTTTCTCACTCAGAACTCCTCCTTGCTTCCTCTGCAGTTTTTTATTATGATCTTCTGTTTGCACTGTCTTTTTAATAGCATTTTATTCTGTTCATTTCAAGCCACCTCTCTCCTTTAATTTAATTATTGTAGTTAGGAAGAAAATTGAGTCAGTGCTCAAAGTGGGAGTGTTGTTATGGTCTCAGGAAGAGGCAGCAATGTCACAGATGGAATAGGAGATGAAATGGAAGAATCCTAGAGGTGCTGATTCATACTTAGTCAATATACGACTGATAATCACTTCTGGCAAAGTGGCTCCCAGTGATTTTTGGGTATCTGGGGATGCAGTGAAGGAGAATGCTGGATGTGATGAGATGTTGGGTTTCCTTGTTGATAGTGAAAATAAGCAAATAATAGTGTAACAGCCAGTGCCAGATAGCAGTTGTTCAGCAAACCTTCTATCCAGAACCTGCAAAACCTCCAGGAAAGGAAGAGCTACTGCTTTGCTGGGAGCAGACAATTTGTTGTCTCATTCTTCATTGTGAGGCAGCCACTGCTGAGTGAGTCCCAGCTGGCATTCTGAGTGCAGCTTTTGCCTAAAACAGTGGTAATATGATCATGTTCAACGATAGAAAATGTCGTATGGCCTGACCTCTCACTCAGAGCAATAAGATAAGGTGCACAACATTTATTGCAATAAGTAAAAAATTCCCTTACTTGTTCTATTGTTTCACGCATTTGGCTCAGCATGTGAACATTCTTTCCATGTGCCAGCCTGTAATAAAAATTCCCCAATTAAAACTTAACACTTCAGAATACAAGAAAATTAATGGTTTCTTTCCTCTTTCCCCCTAGGTGCTCATTAACAATATTTTGCTATACCTGACATTGTTCTTGTTTTAAGCCTTTTCCAAGAACAATTCTGTAGCAGCCCATCTGTTTTATTTTCTTGATTCACAGCTGATGTATGCCATGATCAGCTAAAAAGACAGAAGGGGAAGAAGATTGCTTATTTTTGTCGCATTGTCCTTGATGCTGCAGCTGGGGTCAGAGAGGCTGTTCTTGAAAGAGCCACAGAGCACATTTACCTAGAAAAATTCTAGACTTTAGGATAGGGTAGGCAGAGAAAGGGGGACAATCTTCATAGAAACCATAGTGTAAGCAGAGATTGGTAGCATTCTCAGAAAAACAAATGCTGAATAGACTTCTCAGAAGTGCTAAAGACTTTTCTTAGGGACCAGGTGAAAAGACTTGCAGCCCAGCAAATCTGAAAGCAAGAATCTGAAATAAAGATTCAAAGAAAATTATGTATTGAGACAGTGGGAAAGGGGATATGCTTATGAATACATATTTTGTCTCATCTAGCTGTTGTAGCCTTCAGTATTTCAAAAATTACCTTATCTTGGCTTTAGAGACTCAAAACTCTTTTGATTATGACCTCTCCAGGAGCTGAAAACTGATCCCTGATGAATTCTGAGTCCTATTCCAAGTATCTGTTCCTTTTGGTCAAAATTTTCGAGCCCTTTGTTTGTTCAACAATTTGAAAATGTTTATTTTAGGCTAGAGGAGGAGACATGAGTTTTCTATGGCATGGACACTATTGTAAGGCCTTGGTGCAAGTATGCAGTTTATGCTCCAGTCTTTCTGCAACTGGTGACTTTCCTTAACTCCAAATGATTTTACTGTACAGCCTCTCCTTAACTGGGGTTTGTGTATTTTTTGGGGGGGAAATCTGCTTTCTAAAGAAAAAAGGTGTTTTATGTTTAGACGGTGCATTCACACAGTGTTTGTAATGATATTTGTTGGTGTAATCATGGCAGATTCCTTATGGCTTTCATTATTCTCTCTTCAGATTCACACTTCTCTGATTAATGGGCGGCCCAGTGCTGATGATCCTTCACCTGAATTACTGGAATTCACCTCTGCTCGCTTTATTCGCCTGAGATTCCAGAGGATACGGACACTGAATGCTGATTTAATGATGTTTGCACACAAAGATCCAACAGAAATTGATCCCATTGTTACAAGGAGGGTAAGTTCTGGCAAGAGAGTTGTAATGCATGTGTATAATTTCTCTTACACTTGTAAATGCCTTATCTGCCTCTGTTTGCAATAGGACATTCTGATGGATACCTGTTGTTATCTGTCAAAATCCTGGTGTTAGATCATGCTGTCTTTGCAGTCTTTTGTATCTTCTGTATAGTAGAAGTAAGAATTTTAAATTTTCTGATTAATGATGTTATTAACATACAACGTGCTTGATAACATGAGTACACAGCTCTTTTGGCTGCAAACTTTTGGACACAGGTAATTGGCAAGTGGTTGCTCCATGGTAATGTCCTCGCTACCTTTAATGTTCCTTGAACTCCTTACCTTAAGGAGGATTTCCACTGGTGGTACTGAAGGACCTGAAAGCAATAGTTTTAGCATTATTATATGAATGTTAATAACAGGGAAAATTTTACATTGTGCTTTAGCTCAAAAGAATGTATGCAGCACTCATACCATACCTGTCTTCTCCACTCTTCCCTGCGCTCCACACCGTGTGTGAGCAGCCTGATCTCTTCTTTCTCCAATTTGTTCCTTCTTCCTATGCCATATCTCCTTTCTTTTTTTTCCTGATGCTTAACTGTCGTGTGCTATTCTATTTTTAACTCTGATTATTCTAAGCATACTTAAAAGCTATTTTGGGGAATATCTTATTACAGTTTTTTCTTTTTCTCATGTTCTCTTTCTGTTCGTCATCTTATTTTTCTTTTGGAAATTTCAGGATACTACCACTGTAGTAATTCATGCTATAAAGAGGTAGTATTGTTATTCTTGGCTTTAGTTACTTACTCCCTCTAAATACATATCGTGTTGGCTATTTCTTAAAGCATGGAATGTGCCATATGTTTTGTACAACAAACCCACAACCTCTTCCAGTTGAGTCCACTTATTGCAGCCTCACTAATCATGGAAATCATGTAAGAGTGCACATTTAATAATCTGATTCTAAGTGGAAAGACCCACAAAATTGAATTCACACTTTAAAAATCACTGTATACTCATTAAAACCTAGTGCAGGGTGAACAACAGATTTCTCAAACCAACAAAACCAATAACTACTGTATGGCATCTTTCCATGAGCCTGTTCTCAAAGCAACAAAGAGCAACAGAAACTTCATACCCTTGTCTGGCTTTCCATATAGAAGGCATTAGACAAGCCACCATTCCATGGGAAGGGAAACAAAGGGTAGCCACAAATTATAATTTTTCTGTGTGGTGAAAGGTTAAGTATGAATTATATAAATTCCTATTTTATTTGATGAATTTATTTATAATCTGAAAAGGAGGTTGAGGTCAGAAACAAAATTTTGCAAATAACCCTTCACCAAAACAGATGAAGGTGGCATATGAGATTTGCTTTTCCCAGATGTCATAATACATGATTATAAATATCTTTTCATTGTTCTTTCTGGGCAGTGTTATTAATCCCCACCAAAAGAAAAAATATAAATGGTCAAATGGCAGGTCAAAAGTTATTCAAATCTCAGTAATGAAGGATATTCCATAGTCAATTAAAAGGCCAGTAGTGAAAAAAATTCTTCTTTCCACAGTCCAGTAGACTGTGGAACCCCCTGATAAGACCCAGCTAAGGTGTTTCTTAGCATGAATCTCTAGCCTTTATCTTTTCCCCATTATCATGTCTTTTCCTTTTCATGTTTTCTGAAGGGAATATATTCTATAATATTTTACTTTTCATTATCCAATGGTGTAGAGATATGTTGGTGCATGCTGTGTATAAATTGAAATGGCTCTTGTAACTTCAAACAAATGGAACTGTGCCAATTTATATGCTTTCTTTCACTAAGCCTGAATCTGTTGATCAAGATGCAGCTTGGATTACACTGTCTGCTATATTTGTAAGAGATCAAAAAGGAATTAAAACAGGACCTGACACTTTCATCACCAGAAATTAATTCTGCAGTTTGGCACCTGCATTTTACAATCCACTTAGCAATTCAATTTCTATTTTGTCTTACAGTATTACTATTCTATAAAAGACATCTCTGTTGGAGGCATGTGTATATGTTCAGGCCATGCGAAAGCTTGCCCACTTGATCCAGCAACTAATGTATGTATTTTTTTCCTTTTTCTTATTTTCTTTCTTTTTTTTTTTTTTTTTTTTTTTTTTTTTTAATCTGCCTTATTCATAGTGTGGAACATGAGAAAAGAATCTTAATATTCCTCAGAGTTCTGTGAATTTCTGTCTGTTCTTCACGTAGAAGAACAGAATAATAAATTCATACAAGGCCAGCAGAGGCTTTCTCTGAAATGAAATAGGTTTCAGATAATTCAGTCCATATCCAAGGTTTTCTAGGAACAAGAGAAATTTGGGGTACATTATGTAGCTGTAGAGGTGAGCTTTAACAGTCAGTCTTTCTTTGTTGATATTAATCCAGGTGTTTCCTAAGACTGTCAAGTATTTAATTGATACTTGCAAACAAATGATAGCTCTAAAATGGTGCATTTCCTATTATGGAAATAATATGGGAAATATTAATTAAGTGATCAGTCAAGCTAGTCTGGAAAATTGTGAGCTATTTATAGTTTTTTCAAACTTGTACTTTTCTTTTTGTGTCATTAATAAATGTATAACAAATATAATTGAAATTCAGAAAAATGATTTGTTGCTGATGGTCTGGATCTATGCACACATTGTTACTAATACAGAATTTCCAATCTACAAGTATTGCTAATGTTCCACAGTGTGGGATTTCTTCATATACTGTTCACTTAGTTGGTTTTAATACAAATTTTTGTAAATGAATGACACCATTGTATAGGAACTGATTAAAAAAAAAGCAACAAAACAACAAACAAACAACTATGAGAAATCTTACAGAGAAAGCACTTAAAGTTCTAATCAGTTTCCATGTGTCCTTGTAAAAAATTTAAAAACCCTTTGGTTTCATACTTCTAAACTTTTTCTATGATGATGTGTATATCCAGTGTTGAAATATGGTTTCAGATGCCCTTAGTTATCAAACTGGAGCATTTCTCAGTGCCATCTCTCAGAATTGGGCCTACCTTAGAAAATAAGTGCTATTACTGCAGTTAATGCATACTTCAATTCAGATAGTTTGGCTGGTAGATAAAATAAATTTGAAAAGTGTTGTGTCTCAAGCTGCAGGATGGCAAATACATATTTGTTGTCCTGCCATTATAAAAAATAGCGTAAGTGAAACAACTCAAGCCAGAAGAGATTTGGTGTATTTGATTTAGCTCTCCAGGGATATTCTTTAGATTAAGCCATACCATGTTTGGTTTATAAACATTATGACTGTAGTTGTTAGCAGAATGAATCTTTCTCCTAGTATTACAAAGAATAAACTTGCTTGAATTTACTTTCCTTAACTTTGTTTTGCAAGATTTACACTTTGTATTGTGAGCCATAGAATTTCTCTTGTTTATCTTGCTGCTTTGACCTTGAATGGCTTCAAAAGAACCAGAGACAATCCCCTCCACTGAACTATAAGGCAATTTTTTCTCCATATTTCTCCAAACTATAGTTTCTTTTATATTTTCCAAGATATTTCTATGGCCCAGAGAATTTGAGGGTTCCCTGCAGCAATATTTTCATGCTGGGGATAAGGTGGTCTGCTGAGGAACTGAAAAGTAATTGAAAGCCTAGGCCTTCTCTCATCTCTTACTAGTTTAAAATCTCCTGTGATCCTTCACACAGAATTAGTTATGCAGTTAGAAGGTTGTATGATGGGTTGAGTCATGAAATAAAAAAATAAAGTTAAAAAGAAAAGCCACTTTCTATAGGATCAGCCAACAGAACTGATTCCACTCTGTAGTTGCGAGATTGCTACATCTCAGGGAAGGGTGGAGAATGTCTCACTCCCTCTAGTGTAAGCTGCCTGTCACACCAGCTTTCCTGTCATGGGGAGTTCTGTCTGAGGGCTACCAGCACTTGGGCTGAAATGCTGTACAGGGGAGCTTTCATTCTCCCATCCTCCTTTCTTTGGCCACTTGGGATTAGATTTTACTACATTCCTAGATTCTCCCCAGGTTCTCTGGCCAACTATATTCCTTTGCATTGTGGCTGTTTTCTTAAAATAGACCTATAGAAGTTAAACACACTCTTTTTGGCTCTCACTTGGTGAATGCAGGATATGTATATCAATAAAACCAAATAAAAAAGAAGAATTACAGAGTATAGACAGTTTGAATGTTAACGTTCCCATAATTTGAACTGGAATGCAGGATATGTGCTACACAGACATATTCTTTGAATCATCACATTGTGTAAATATTTGCTTTTCTTTTGCATTAGAAATCTGTCTGTCAGTGTGAGCACAACACGTGTGGAGAGACGTGTGATCGGTGCTGTCCTGGTTTCAACCAAAAGCCTTGGCATGCTGGCACTTTTCTGGTTAAACATGAATGTGAACGTAAGTTAAAACAGTGCAGAAGAGAAAGTTTGTTGCAACTGCCAATGAAAACTGAAATCAGATCCTACATGATTTTTCAATTAATTTTCTTTCTAACCACATTTATTTATGAATCCCTTGCTGTTTATGAATCAGCTGTTACCTTGTTTAGACTGGCTCAAAGGAGTTAACAGTAAAATTCCATGTAAAATCCTAGTTTTATTGAATTTCAAATGGTTTTTTGTGTGTGTTGATACTGGTGGAATACTGCATTAAAATACATTTTTACTTGTTAATTTTTATAATTATGGTGGGCTTATTTTGTTAAATATTTTGTTAATATTTTGTTAAAATAACAGGACTGTATCCTGATAAGTAAAAAATATTTTTTACAATTTTTTCATTATATAAAATAATTAAGGCCGTGATTTTTTTATATAAATGGCAGGTTTTATATATTATAATTTCCAGCCTTGCTGAAACTTAAAAAAAAAAATTAAAATGCAATTTCAGTTTCTAATTTTTTTAATGGAAAAAACCAAGGTATCTAGTCTTCCAACATGAAATAAAAAATATACCTTGAAATATCACCTTCCCACAGGGTTGGAGTTTAATTTTCAGATGCGCTGCAGAAAGGAGAGTTAAAATTGAACTTCAGCATCTTACTTCCAAAGGTCACATACCATTTATAAATATATTTCTGAACATATTAAAATCTAGAGCTATGTAACATCTAAGTTTTTGCTCAGTTGTAGGCTTAGAGCTATATAGTTTTACCACAAGTGGTTATAAATAAATAAAAAGGAACAGATACCCCCATATTAAAAGCAGCAGTTTCTTATTTGTGTCCTGTAACCACTGTTCACAGAGGTCGTTGTTTCAGTAGGGATGTGCTCCCTATGCATTCTGGAATGAAATGAGGGTGCATTTATTTTCATGTTTAATTTTTAAGAGACACTTCTTATGCCCTGCTCGATGTTCAGTAACTTGGTATGCTTTCAGGGTAGAAACAGTTCCCTGAGAGCTGGGAACTGAGAGAGCTGAGGAGAAAGACTCCCTACTCTGTTGATGAGCTTGGAATTTCTCTTTAAGTGGAAATGAATGTTTTAATACCACAGGGGAAGGGAGAGAGTGAGCTACCTCATTCTCACAGCAAAAGATTATAAGATTAATCGTTCAAATCTGATCTTCAAAAGAAATTTTAAGAATCAGACATGGTTCCTATATGCCTATGTGCAAATCAAGTGTTTAGGATGTCTATTAGCTTTCATGGAAATTATTTTAATCTACTCATACCATTCTGCTGTTTTCCTTGTAATTCCTGTTGTATTTTAAATCAACTGACAAAAAAGCCATTAAAATGCAGCATTATTTCAGATTTAAGCCATGCGATGGAGAGCACAAATGATTTGATATCTACCATATGTGTGTGCAACCACTGAAAGGTTTCTGCAGTATCAATTTAAACACAAAAACCACCCCTAAGACAAGACAGGTAGAAATTAATTAGTCTGTATCTGTCACTTCCATACTCCTCCAGAAAAAACATCAAGAAAAAAAAAAAAGCAATATAGAGAATTCCAGGTGGTGTTTGTGATGGGACCACTTTACTTTTTATAGTTGAAGTAGCAAGTTAATGCTTGGGTGTACAGTCAGTCACAATGTACACCCTACCACTGACAGTATGTCAAGGGACTCATTTGAATACCTTGGTAACAGCATGGCATCTCCAGCTGGAGAGTGTTTGCTAACACAGTTCCTTCTCTTTTAGCCTGCAACTGTCATGGAAAGGCTGAGGAGTGTTACTATGATCAGGATGTTGCAGACAGAAATCAGAGTTTGAATGTCCATGGAGAATACATTGGGGGTGGAGTCTGTGTGAATTGCACAAACCACACTGGTGGGATCAACTGTGAGACCTGCATTGATGGTTACTTCAGACCTAAGGGGGTAAAGCATGTTCTGTTGTTACTTCACTTTAAAGCTTGGCATTCAAACCATCCCTTCAGCATAGGCAGCTAAGTGATTAAAGGGAGAAGACACAGTTTGTACTGCTGTTACATGAAGGTTAACTTCTAATTTAGACAACGTTGTAGTTGCTTTTCACAGCTGGAAATCTGCAAGTGAATGCTTACAGAAATATGAAGTGAACTGTGTTAATATGAAGGAATGCACTTGAGGTCAGGGCATCCAGCTTGTATTTCAGTTTAATTTAAAGGAGGATGTGGTCCTGTAAACAGAACTTCTGCCTCGGTAATGACTTGCAAGATCTGTTATAAAAGATCAAAGAAATACTGCTGTATTTGATATTGGAATGGTTTGTAATTTTTTTTTTAACATAGAATTAATAAGCACTGAACTTCTGTAGTGTCCTAAGAATGCCCTCCATTTAGAGGGTAGTGGGAACTGGTTTTTGTGTTTCATCATATAAGGCTGTATTTTCATTTAAGCTGAAGCTGTCTGAAGATGAATCTTACAGTTGGTTGGCTTGCCTTGTGGGCTATGCCTTTGTTTTAGATGGCTACACTGTTAGTGTGTGTTCAAATTCCTGATATTTAGTCTGTACAGTTTCAGTTGGATATATCATGGCTTTTAGTCTGATTGGTTTTCAGTCCTCAAACACAGAAAAAAATCAGCAAATAACAGTGATTACATTCTCTGTAATACATGGGGTTTAGCCTTAGAGCTTGGAAAAAGAAGTACTGATCTCTTCAAGAGCAGGGTGCTTGATTTTTTCTTTTGAATCAGGTTATCACCTGGCTAATTGGGATTTTAGATCCATGTATGGGTTCATGCAGAACTTGTAGTTTATACTCCCATTGTGTTATTAGGCTAAGGTTTGGTTGAGGTAACCTTTTCACGAACAAAAGGAAATAGTTCCAGTGTCTAATGATCATAAACTCCAGCTAGTTTTTAATTGTTAACCAGAACAACTAGACTGTCAATATAATTTAGGTAGTGAATACTTAAATTATAGTTACTGATTCTAATTATACAAGGGTCTGATAAAAAATATGTGCTTTTTAATTTGAAAATGTATTTAAATAAAACATATCTACATGTTTCTAAGTAAAAATACAAAATGTATCTTTAATGCCTAGGCTACATAGGCTAAGTTTGACGACCTGATTTTTGGTAAAGTGCAAGCTGCCTACATATTAGTAGTTCTTTCCTACTTTTTGTTTAAGAAACTAATAAAAGTTTTCAATTCTTAAAAGTAAGGTTTCTGTTTGTAAACTCTGTTTTTATAGGTCTTGCCAGATAGCCCTGATCCATGCCAGCCATGTTCCTGTAATCCAAATGGATCTTTACATGATACCTGTGTCAAAGATGAGAAACATGCAGAAGGAGGTAAGATCCCCTAAAAGAGAGTGATGCTAAAGTTTAAGCTCAGTAATAGTCAAAGAAAAGCTGAAACACATTTTTTTTCTTTTATTTTAGAGAATAAAACTAGTACTACCATAGTGATTTAATCTCTTTACCTCTCTAAGCATATTTCCATTTGAAACCTATACAGAAATGTTTGAAAAGTGTCATATTTTTTTGCCATCTATATTATTAGTGTAGGATTGCAAGTTGGTTACCATAGCCTTGTAAAAACTATCCTCAAATGTTGTGCTTTGGAAACAATGGACTGACATATTTTTCTGGCTTTTTCATTGGCAAACTTCTGTAAATACTGTGGGAAGATAACAACAAAACTCAAGATCAGTTCTTAAGAGCTGTTTTAATTACACTAATTACAATCTATTGACAAGAGATGTTGTAGCAATCTTTTTTGAAATAGAGATCAATGGAACATAAAAGTAGCATATCAGGGATGAAAATGTAGGGCCCAGAGGTGTAAAATCTGTGAAACTGTAAAAAAAATGATACTGTTTATATCAGTTCAATAAAATAATACTGATTATTATCACAGTGGTATGTATGGTAGGTTGACCTTGGCCAGCTGCCACTGCCCACTCTCTCCTTGCCAGCTCTCCTCCACTTGCCACTTGGCCAGCTCTCTCACTGCACTTCTTAGCAGGACAGGGGAGAAAATAAGATGAAGCAGCTCATGGGTCTAGGTCAAGACCAGGTGATCCCTTGCCATTTAATGCCATGGACAAACAGACTCAGCTTGGGGTAAATGAATTTAACTTATTGCCAATTTAGATAGATTAAGATCATTATAAACAAAGATAAAAACTAAAATCCACCCTCCTCCCCTCTCTGCCACAGGCAGTGCAGATGCATGGGGAATAAGGGTTGTGGTCATAATGGTTTTTTCCCCCTAGTAACAAGCCATAGGACAAGAGGAAATGGTTGCAAGTTGTGCCAGGAGAGGTTTAGATTAGATACTTTAAGAAATTTCTTTGCAGCTAGGGTAATTAAACACTGGAATAGGCTGCCTAATGAGGTAGTTATATCACCATCCCAGAATGTATTTAAAAGACATAGTTTTGGTGCTTAGAAGTATGATTTATCACTGGATTCAGTAGAGTTAGTTGGACTTGATGATCTATGATGTCTTTTCCAACCAGAACAACTCTGTGATTCTCACTTCTTTCTTCTCATGCTTTTCCTTGACCCAAACCTGGGTTCTTCCCATGGGTTACCATCCTCTAGGAACAAAATCTGGGTGTTCTTTCAGGAAATATTCTCTTCCTTCATAGGGTTCTCCATGGTGTGCAGTCTGGATATCTGTTAGACAATGGTCTTCTCCAGGAGCTGCAGTGGTATCTCTGCTCTGGTGCCTGGAGCACCTCTTCCCCCTCTTTCTCCTCTGACCTCCCCTGACCCATCTGGTTGAGGAAGTCATTCCTTGCAGGAGGTTGGTTGGTGCCAGCTGCAACCATCTATGTCCAGCACAGGGTAGCCCTGGCCTCTCTTTACAGAGGCCACCCTGCAGCCCTTCTCATGTCAGTGCCTGAGGATGGATGCTGGGTACAGTAAATCACTCAGATTGGTGGGAGAAAAAGCAGAAGCAGAAAAGAGGATTAAACCCAAAAAACACAGCAAGGTGGCAATTCCTATACTAAGCCCACAGGTGAGAATATGCATTTTACAGATGACTTAATCAAAGAAACAAAACCTCTCATACTATAAAACAGGAAAACTTTTATTCAAACATTTACCACTGCTGATATTCAGTGCTTTGTAAAATACAGAGACTGTGATTTTGAGATGGAGGACTGATTAATTCAAAGAAATGCTGTGTCCCACTTGCATGTTCAGCAGCTGCTCAGTCTCTCAGCTCCTATCTGTTGCTGCTGCAGCCTTTCTTTTCACACCTTCTGTGCTGGCCACAAGTGTGGGTCATTCTCCAGGGGCCTGGCAGCTGACAGGCAGTTATAGGCTGTCAGCTCTTTTCTCATGGGAAGGGGAAACAAACAGATAAAGAAATTTTTCCACCTTGTTTGGCTGTCAGTAATAGTATCATTAGAAGCTTTCATAATGTCTTATTCTTGCCTTTGAGCACTGAACAGATTTAAACCATTTCATAGTTGCTTTCTAAATCTGCTTACTCTTTCTGAATCTGATGGGCTGGTACTGTGGTTTAGCACCTTGCTTCCTGTGTCTCTTTCTGCATTTTTAGTTCTCTGACCTTCTTTCTGGTAAATCCTTACCCTGCCTCTTTCTGAGCCTCTCTAGGAAGAGAATAAAGCTCCTTTCTGGACCCCTCCTCTCCTTTCTGGCTTTTTCTCTCTTGTCTTTCTAATAAAGAAATGTGTCAAGGTAACAGATCCAAAACTGGACTCTCTCTCTCTCTCTGTTTTGACCCCTTCATTGTCAGGTGACCAGTCTTTCTCATCTAGCCCAGACATTCAAACAAGTTTCATAACTTAGCAGTTCCTCCAGTCCTGAGAACCAGAGATCTTTTTTGTTCTTTACAAAATTAAAGTTCTCCATTTCCTATCTTGATTGTAACCAGCTTCTCCTTATCTTTCTGAAACTAGCTCATTCTGTAGCTGGTTAGAGACCTGTTGCTTTTGAGCATGTTAGAGTAATCTTAATCTGTTGAATTTGCTGTTTGCAATATATGAAGTTTGTTTTTTTTTCCTTTATTGCTTTTTAAACCCACTGATGTTTCCTCTTTCCAACTTACATACTGTCAAAGTTATTCTGTGTATTTAAATTACTTCTTGTACATGAAAACCAGAAAAATTGTTATTTAGGTAACAACCATCATATAAAGAATTCCCTCCCCAAAGGAATCCGTGCATTTGTTCCTGAAACCAGTTGTCTGTGTTCTGCCCAGTCCCATGCAATGAAAAGTGAACAGTTTGCACTGTATAGACAGTGACCAAAGGAAAATTCTGATATTGACCTCATTTAAGGAAAATAAGCCAGCTCTACATGTAACTGGGATTTGTAGCCATTCTGCCTAAAATGACCCTCTTCCTTGCTCCTTATTCTTTCTCTTTATTTGCTTTTCTTTACTTGTACTAAGCGAGGTTCCAACACATTAGGAAAAATGTTTGCTTCTTGAACCTTCTGTTTGATTATAGTATTTAAACCAGTGGGTTCGATTTGTTACTGTAAACTTTTGCTCGACATAAAGGACACAATAATGCTATTTGATGGAAAAAGCCTTTTTAATATTTCTTTTAAGAGAAGTGGTAATGGAAAATGTTCAAGAGGTAAAAAGAAGTGATCAAAAGCAGTCTCTGGATATAATTTTGAATATAAAACCATCCTGAAAGCAAATCACCTCTTGCCCTTTATTTTCACTCAAATTTATATTCAATACCTTGATAAAATTCTTTTTACTGTGCTGCTCACCCTGGGCAGCAATTGGGTTTGAACCACTGGGGAGCCTTCGTAAAGGAAAGGCTGGAAAACGTGATCTGTCTGAAGGAATCTATTCACCTGTGAGCCAGAATTAATACACACAGGGCAGGCTGAAAAACATCTCGGATTTTGGTAGCTGGTTGTTTGAGGATAAATTGTTTGCTGGGTGTAAGATGGGAATATGTTTCTTAAATGTGTTTTAAGAAAATAAGTCAGGAACATTAAAAATGTTCAACTAAAATGGAAATAGTAGAATAAGAAAAATCACTGGGGATGTAAAGTCACTATGAGCAGCTCTCAAAGAAAATGAAGCTGTACATTTTCTGTGTGCTTGAGTTCTGTAAGCAAACAACAAAGGAAAATGGTAGCATATACCATAACACCTGGTACACTGATGAAGTGCAAGAAGAGGATTTAAATGACTGTTGTCATCAGGTTTCAGTAGATAAGAGAAGGACATGAAGGAATCACTTTATAATTGACCAAGTATTGTTTTAGGAGAAAAAGAAGTATTTTTGTATATTAAGAATGTATAATTTCTATTTTTATCAACCTTGTAAAACTTTTTCCTCACTCTTCACTTGGCATTCTGAAATGAAATATTATTAGTCTAGCTTGTATATTGTATTTTTAGTTTTGAATTTTCAAGAAAGCTTTTCAAATATTCTTTCATAGCAACATTATACAATATGTTCATGAACAATGTAGAAAAAGTAGACCCAGAAACTTATAATTAATCAAAGTATATTTTCAAACTGTGGTATTGATAAGATAAAATGATGAAAATGTCTCTAGATTTTGTAGCTGAAAGATAAGAGTTTTAAAACTGAACCTGTCCACTTACCTCAGATCCATCTTAACAATAGGTAAACTTGACCATACTGGTCTTGTGATCACTTACAATTGGCTGTACAGAAGTGAAGAAGTGAAGGTTGAACCTGTGCATTAAGAACTACTCTGTACTCCAGTAACTGAGCTTTTCTCAGGGAACTGGTGCTCTTATTTCAAGCTGTAGTGGCTAGATTTCAACAAATAACCATTTTACTTGTCCCTTAAGTGCCTGCAAGAGCCAGTTTGGAAACTGGCAGGATTTTGTGAATCAGTCTTCAATGCATGCTATGATGCAGCATCTTTTTCCCTATTCCCTCTATTTATACAATATAATATCAATGACAGATGTTTATTTTTCCTGAAAAACCTTCTCAGACATTTTAATATAAATAAAATTCAGACATTTTAATCTTTATTCAGGTACTTGCTCAGTAAGCAGTCCCACTGACTTGCATGAGGTAATTTTTAGAATTTTTACAGTGTTATAGAGAAGTGAAAATGGCAGAAGCCAGTCCTTGGTTTGCAGGTTTTTTTCAAGGGTCTGGTGCTTTTGAATACATTTGGTTTTGTGCAATTTTGAAAGACTGGTAGGCTGGAAGAAAACTGACCAATAAAACTATTATTTCAAGATGACTCATCCTCTAGGATGAGCTTTCAAAGCCTCTTTACACTCAAAGATAGAACAGAAATGGATAATATTCAGGTAGAAAAAAGGGAATAACAAAATCGAGAAATAAAGCCCCATTGAAACAAGACTTATGAAGTAATAGACCAAAAGTGAAAGAAGATGCACTTCCACTGAAATATTAGTTCATTACAACAACAGACCAGAAACATCTGCTTTAAATCAAAATGTGATTAGTCTGTTGACATAATATGCTCTACAGAAGCCTGGTCAAAGATAACCAGTGGGACACTGACAAGAATTTACATACTGTGTAATACAGTGAGAGCGTTGGTCTTGCAAGTGCTGTAAATGAAAAAAGGAACTGAGCCAAATAAAATATACAGACTAACTGTGTCAACAACATAAGACCTAGAATATGTGACAGTAGTCTCTACACCTTTCTCTCTCTGTTGAGGAGTATGAAGTCTCCTGATAGATGGTAGGCTGAATGTTATCCACTACAGTCCATACTGCTTAGGAAAGGGATTGCTGGGCTGGTTTTTGATGGAGAACTAAAAAAAATGGACTGATGGGGCAGTGGAGGGAAGACTATAGATTTAAATGAGTATTTGTGAGTTGTTCCTTCAACACTGAGACATTTGATTGAATTTGATTTTGGTGAGACTTGTAAACGTATGAATGAGTTCTCGAAACTTTCAAACAAGACTGACTCTCTTCTTAAGAGGTAGACTTGCCTAATGCTGAACCCTCATATACATCAGGGTATTTTCATCTGAAAGGAAAAAAAGTCTCTCTCCTACGACAAGTTTATCTGTATGGGATGTATTGACCAGTTTACAAACGAACCAGAGGCCTGTAGTGCTATGGGGCCTTGCTGGGTGGCTAGTTGAGAGGAGGACTCAGAAATTTCAGAATTAACAGGGTCACAGGCATCAAAATCATAGAATCATAGAATCATCAAGGTTGGAAAATTCCTCTAAGATTATAAAGTCCAAATGTCCACCCTACAACCACTAACCACTGAACCATCCACTGCAGCACCACATCTACCCATCTTTTGAACACCTCCAGGGATGGTGCCTCCACCACCTCCCTGGGCAGCCTGTTCCAATGTTTAACCACTCTTTCTGTGATGAAATTTTTTCTAATATCCAGCCTGAACTTACCCTAGTGGAATTTGACCCCATTTCCTCTTGTACTCTTGCTGGTCACTAGGTAGAAGAGACCAATATCTATCCCACTACAGTCTCCTTTCAAGTAGTTGTAGAGAGCAATGTGGTCTCCCTTCAGCTGCCTCTTCTCCAAGCTGAACAGCCTCAGCTCTCTTAGCCACTCTCATCAGGTCTGTTCTCCAGACCCCTAATCAGCTTGCTTGCCCTTCTCTGCATCCTCTCCAGCTCCTCAATGTCCTTTTTTTACTGTGATGCCCAAAGCTGCACCCAGTACTCAAGGTGCAGCCTCACTAATGCCAAGTATGGCCAAGTGAGGCCTCCCTGGTCCTGCTGGCCACACTGTTCCTGATGAAGGCAAGGTTGAAGTTGGCCTTCTTGGCCACCTGGGCACACTGCCAGCTCGTGTTCATCCAGCTGTCAATCAACACCCCCAGATCTGCTGGGCAGCTCTCCAGCCACTCCTTCACAAGCCCATAGCACTGCTGGGGGGTGTTGTGGCTGAAGTGCAGGACCCAACATTTGGCCTTACTGAAACTCATGCAATTGACCTCGGCCCACTGGTCAAGCCCATCCAGATCCCTCTGCAGAACCTCCCTACCCTCGGGCAGATCAACTCCCACCCAATTTAGTGTTGCCTGCAAATTTATTGAGGATGCACTCTATCCCCTCATCCAAATCATCAATAAAGATGTTAAACAGGAGGAGTCCCAACACTGAACCTTGGGGAACACCACTCATGACCGGCCGTAAACTGGAATTAACTCCATTCAGCACAACCCCTTTGACTTGACCATCAAACCAATTGTTAATTTGAAAACCCACGGAGCACGTGATTTTTCATGAAAGAAATTGCATGTGCTGAAATTCTATATATAATTAGGACAGATCAAGAATATGGAAGTCAATATGATGTCCTACAACAGATGAAAGAGGCTTCCAAAGCCATGAAGACAGACTTAATTGCATCTCTGTATTGATGAACAGATAATGCCATTTAAAACTCCTGTAGGTGACTGTTTCTTCAAACAGCTAGTTAGAAAAACCATAGAAAGAGATACACCTCTGGATTTATGCATGAAAAACTGATGTAAAACTCTTAAAGGTCAGTCACATTCAACATCGTTGTAGGAATAAGTAGACCTCCCTTAAGAAAACTCAGTCAAAACAAGGAAACCTTTACAAAGGAAATAAAACTGAAAATCCAAGGTTGCTAATGGCAAGCATATAGTTTATGGACTGCATATTAGACATTCAGAGAAGATGCATTCCCCTTGTTCAGAATTATTCAAGCAATGCAATTAAGCTAAAAAAAAAACCAAAAACCCAAACCTGTTTTAAAACTAAAAAGAAGCTCACTGAAAAAGCAGAAGTTATTTCCACTTGAGGATAATAAAAAAGGCATTAATTGTGACAGATTCTGGAAAGTCACGCTCTTAATAACACGTACACATATTTTAAGGATAATTTGCTAAATGCGTAAATGTTGCTAAGAAGTACTTCTTCAGATAAATCGGAATAAAAAAAAAACTATTCACATTCAGTAACAGTTAAATATGATTAGCGTATAATCAAGTTACAACCTAAGATCTCAAAAGAAAAATGTACAGAAGAAAAGCTAGATTAATTATTTGTGTCGCTGAATAGAATAACTCAGGGAACCTCCCACTGGGAAGTCTTTGTTCATGAGGACAAGTCAGAAGACCTGCCTAAAATAGGAGTGTTGGGTTTAGAGAAAGCTGATCAGTGAAGTATAAAAATTCATTAGGAATATATTGTATTTATCCATGGCTTCTGGATGTAGTTAAAAAATAGTTGCTTGAAGCATTGTATATAGTTTATAATATTTCTAAACTCTTACTTTAATATTACATAAATGGAAACTGTTTATCTAATCTGTAAAAGAAAGGCAGAGGATTTCAAGAAATTAAAATCCTAAACCATGGTCTGTGTACCAGGCAAATCAGCAGAACTACTCTAAATGATTTATACTATTTCTGAACTGTGGCAAAAATGGGCAAAAGTCAAGATCATTTTTTTTTAATAGAGGGCAATGTGCCTATGAATCTGTTTGAAGGATTCAATGAACATGTGAACAAAGGCTCATTTGATTAATACTGTATTTTGATTTTCAAAAAGCTTCAGCAAGATCCTTCACCAAAGACCATGCAAAAAAAGTGTAACAAAAAAGGTGGAAAGTTTCTTTCACAGTATTTAGTTAAAAGAATAAATGGATGATTCTCACAATGATGATCAATAAGAACTGTTGAAAATACTCATATTTAACCTGAAAAAGGATGAGTAAGAAGGTGACAAAGTTAGCAAGTACAAAATCTTTCAAGACAGAAAAATGAAAGAACTGCAAAATGTTCAGAAAGATCTCCAGATAGTCATTGTCTGGTGGGTAAAAAAAAGTAATGGAAAAGTAGAACAGAGAGAAAAGTAGTTCTACTTGTACAGTGTTTATAGCAATTTCTGAATTAGGTACTGGCAGCTGGGAAAAAGCTCCTAGAACAATAGAATAATTTGAGTTGGAAGGACCTCTCAAGTCCATCAAGTCCAACCACCTGCTTAGAATTACCTTGGACTGTGCCCTGGGTGTATCAGCTTAGCTGGGGTTCAGCAGTAGTCAAAAAGTTAGTGGAGCCTTAGGAAATACTACTGATGTTTAAAAAAAAAACAACTGAAAAAAATCATCAGACCATTTATAGGTCCACACTATGCACTCCCCCTTAAACAAGTTATTAGAGCTGGCAACAGTGCAGAGGACAGTAGGGATTTTCAGTCATACAAAGTAGCTTCTGCGCAAAAATATTAAATAGGCTTAGGAGTTTTTGATGTATGAAATTAAAATGTTATGTGGGATATGATGGAAGTATATGATACAGTTTTAACACACATCATTGTTTTCTTTCACACTACACATGGTTAATGTGGAATTTACTGCTAGGGAGCTTTATGGATTCTGAAAGTAAAAGCATCTTCAAAGGCAATTCAGAGAATTATTGGAGAAGAAGCTTTTCAGGGACTGCTAGATGCAAGGAAGTAAGGATGAGTTTCAGTTTAGAAGGTCTCTAATATGCGGATTTCTGGAAGCTCAGAATTCAGATCACTATATACTTGCTCCATTCAGAGTCTAGAATTTTATTTTATGAAATTTTTTTCTAGATTCTCTTAGAGAGGGGGTCAAATAGATATATGGTCTGACCCACAGCAAATGCCCTAACCTTACAACAACCAAAGATGTTACTTTGAGTACTCTGTCACACATATCTGTTGATAATAAAAATAATAATGATAAATCAAGTATGTCTCATGTTTTATCCCTCTCCCCACAGATATGCTGCCTGGTTTCTGTCACTGCAAGACTGGCTATGCAGGAGAGAGCTGTGATAGATGTGCCTTGGGTTATAAAGGATATCCTGAGTGTGTGCCCTGCAACTGCTCAGTGACTGGCAGTGTGAATGCTGACCCTTGTGTGGGTCCCTGCATCTGCAAGGTATGGATACCAAATTCTTCTGAGCCAAAGGAAGATATTAATGATACTGAAACATTGCATTTAATGGTTTTCTATCATACGGTAGCATTCCACTGTCCTACCCAGCAGTGTCAGTGTTTGTGTTAGTCACTTCTCATAGAACACTTGGTCTTGGTCCTGTAAAGTCTTTGATTGTCTTGTCATCACAGTACTTGCTGTAATTAACATAGTCGCCTAGGAGCCTGCTGCCAGGTAAACAAGTCCTTATAAAGTTTTAATGAAGGGATACTTCAGAAGACTGTGAATAATTTGTTTCAATCTCACATCCTCATTTACTCAGAAATTATTTGTATAAAGCATTATGAGGTATAGAACTAAACTGTAATATGACTTCAAAAGGCAAAATGGAGTGAAACAAAAAAGTTGCCTTTTAGGAGTCTTCATTAGGCATATAATTCTCTTTTCTTACTAAGTTCCAAACTAAGAACATTCTTTCTTGCCTTGGGATGTTTTTTAAGAAATCTCTAGTATATTTAAAAATATAATAATAATCCATCTTTTCTGTAGGATTGATTTCTTAATTTCTAGGAAGAAAATTTAAGAATTATTTTCTCTGTGTTCCTTCATGTAACTCCAGCAAATAACTTGTCAATAGTAAATTCAAATAAAAACTTCTATAAACACATAGATCCACTTCTTATAAAATGCCCAGTCACCAGAAAGGTTTTAAAAATCATGGGGCTTTCTAAGTCACAGGTTAGTAAGTTGTCATGAAAAGGCCCAAAGGACAATTTACTGCACCGTGGGCCAGTTCTTCTATGTTGTACTTGTGGGACTTGTGGGAATTCCTTCCAGCACTTAGTTAACAGAATTAGTCACTAATGTGGATTTAAAAGTACTTACAGTATATCCTTAAACACAAGAATGCACACAAAACACTTCAATCTATCCATTCCTGCTGTATATACACATAAAACTCTGGTGTGACAGCTGAATAGGACTGAAATATACTTAGAGAATTAACCTTATCCTCACTTTATGTAACAGCCACATGCTCTTTGTCAGAAATAAAGTCTATCCATATCACAATTCTAATTCCTTAGCTATCAAATCTAGACAATCAGAAAAAAAGGTAGATTTGCTATATTCTGACTTGAAAGGGAGCTTTGTGGTGCGACAGGAAGGTCCCATGCACCAAATACATGGTAACCACTGTTGAATGATACTTATTACTATGACATTATTTGTGTAGAACCAAACTGACCTGTTAATACAATCAAACCAAAATTAATAAATACAGTATAGAGATAATTGTTCCTATCCCCAGGAGTCCACACTATATACACTTTTTCCTCACTGTTCGTCCTTTGCTTCCTTTCTGTTCCTCTTATCTCTTTTTAAATGTTTGTGGGGGAAAAATTATACCCTTTGAAAACAGCTGAGATACAGACACACATGCATTTATTTTCAGTAACCATCATCAAATTCAAATCAAAGCAGATTATGGTCAAAGGGACACTGAAATCATCAGATTAGATATGCTCCATATGAAGAATAAAGTGGATTGTCTGGACAAGTTAATAGCGGGCCTTAGGAAAAGTGCTCGCATTCTTTTAATCACATCTTTCACTTACATATGATGAGCTCTAAATTTACTAAAGACATTTTTCTTGTAAAGGAAATTAACAGTTGGAAAACAGTTTAACTGTAATGAGCAAAATGCAAACAAATGTTATCTTTTACCACATTATCCACAGTAAATTAAAGTGCAGAAAGGTGATGGACAAGTTTAAATGCTCATTTTAACACTAATTATCTCAGCTTTCCAAATGTATATGGTCAGTCTCATTTTTGCATAATTTAAAATTAGACCGAGAAATAAATGAGTCTGTAGAAACATTGCTTCATTGAAAGACAGGTTAGATTTCCTATCCGTTTTGAATCTTACATATCTATTATCCACTGAATTTGCTACCTACTCAATAGGATTAAACAGTTTTTACCTACTGCTGACATTCTTGTTACTTCAGAGTAGGACAACTTTTCATTTAAACACATTTTGTTTTGCTTTGCAGCTCTCTTTTATTTTACTTTTTCCTCGCTGCAGATATGCAGGATGTCCTTATGGTCTGAAGCTTTGGATACCAGTGTTCATAATTCTAGTTAGTAAAATGGTGTGAGGGACTATATGGATGCAATTGATACCCACTTTATTTTTCATATAAAGCATGAGAAGCTGGGTGATTTCAGCATACCCATGACAACTGACTAATCCTGAGATTGCTGATGAAAATGTAAAAATTGAAATCTTTAATAAGATGTTGAAGTTAAAGGTAACTGACAGATAGCCTAGAGCTGTATGGAAGAGATTTTTAGTTTATTGAACAGAGTCTGTAAGATGTAGTTAATGGCGAATACAGACACAGAACAGCAGTAGAGATAGAGCAAAGATACTTCTCTGTGCATATGGTTAGCATTTAATTTGTGGTGAAAACCTATTTACATCATTATGTTATTTTCTTTACTGTTGTTACTCCTTCCCCTCATTGTCTCTATATTCTCTTAATCAATGTGCACTATCCTTTCTCCCCATACCTTCACATGTTTTGCCCTGCTTTTTCCACCTTTCCTAAATCATAAACAGGAAGCTATCAAGTAGCTTTCAGTGAGCTCACTTCAGAGGTGTGTATTTCAAGTAATCATAGACTACACAGCATGGGCAGGCTTTTTATAATGTGTTAATTCTCTGTTGATGTGGAGCCAAATTTTGCTCCTTAGTGCACACTGTAGAGCAAACTCTCCAGGATTAAAGAGAATGTATATAATACATTTGAAAGGAACAGAATTCTCTGGACTATCATGGGAAAAATACTGAATTGCTAAGAAAACATTATGGCATCAGCCTTTTACAACATACTCCTCATAGACAAGCAAGTCTACAGGAAGCTTTAGCCTGCAGATGAGCTTTGCCTATAGTATAAATTTATTTATTCTGTAAGCTAGCAGGATTTAGTGCACAATATAATCTTTCTCTGAAAAATGGTGTTACCAAAAGCTAAGGCTAAAACTCATCATGAATGGTTGTTGCCCGGCTTCTGCAGGGTAAAAGTTTTCAGACATAGTTGCATAGCTAGCAAACATGTAGTTATGAAAAGAAGAAATGCATCCCTTTGAACACTTGGATTTATCCTGAATTCATTAGCGAATGGCCACTGAAAAACTGATGCACTGAATGACTGGTAGAACTAATACTATGTACCTGTACTTTGCATCACAGAGTTTATAAGCCATACCTACAAACTACAGTTGCTGAGGCTGTAACATTGCATCCTATACTTCCTACTCATAGGCCATCTGGAGTGTAATTATGATAAATTATTACCTAAAATCAGAGATGTCCATTTATGTAGAATTTTATAATGTCCAAAGTCCATGTCCTGTTATTTACATGCTGCCATAGTGACTCGTATAGAGGATTTGCTGCTGATATTAACAAATAAGAATAGTCTTTCCTAGAGTTATCTTTGTAGCCTGTATTTATCCTCTCCTGCAGATTTCAAGTTCTAATCTAGGACAACTGAAATAATACTCTAATGTGCATTTCCAGGAACATGTTGAAGGAGAAAACTGTGATCAGTGCAAAGCAGGTTTCTTCAATCTTCAGAAAAACAATCCCAAAGGCTGTGAGGAATGTTTCTGCTCTGGGAAGACAAGTGTCTGCACACACTCTCACCTTACCTACAGAACTGTAAGAAAAAGCATACCATATCAGTATATGTCATTGGTTTTGTGTTACTGGATGTTGTCACTGCCTATTGTCACCAGACTGCATTTTACGAAGTCAGGCATGTTCTTTTATGCCCCATATATTTTTTCAATTATCCAAAAGAAAATGTTATAAGCTTTGTTTCTCTTCCCTGTGAGGAGGTTCTAAACCAGTGTAGTTTAAGAGTAAGAAGTGGAAATGAAGTAGTAGCATTTGCTGGTAGAAGAAGTAGTCAGAAAATAAGCCATTTGCATAAACGTAGTCCTAGAGCATGCATTCATAGTCAGTTAAATGCACCATATCCATAGGGCAACCTCTTTTCCAGGTAATTATTAAATATCAATGCTGACATAATTAAGATTTTTGGATACAAAGGTTATGTAAAAAAAGGGATGCACTCCAGGGAGCGTTTTGAGTGATCTTCTTTTTCAGGAAAGGATGTTAAAGGGAGATGAACCTACCATTCTTAGTTGTGCTGTAGAAAAATGTCTTTAACCTGCAAATGCAATCTTAACTTTAAATTAGTTCTCAAAGTTCAGACACTGATTCCACTCTAACAGATGTATGTTACATATTCATGTCTGTAGACTGAGTTTGGGAAATGTATTCCAGGTCTAGAGGTTCCTGGAAGTCTGTGAGTAAAATCATATATGCCTCATGTGCTCATTTACATGCCAGCAGCTGGAAAAATTTCCATCTCACGACTGACCTAATTTATCATTCTGCTTTTATCCAGGCTCTGAAAGCCATCTTAGTATGAACAATGTGCTCTTCTCTGGTGATTCATTTCTAGTTGTGGGATTTCAGAAGTTCAAGTTCTGGTGCTTTCCAGCTTTTCTTTGTTTTTTGGTTGGTTTTTTTTTTTCCTTAAGAAGGAGGATATTTGAACTTAAGGCTTTAGAACTACAAATTATTATGATTTATGTTGTCTGCAACAATCAGAAACTATGCATTCATTTATAAGCTCATCTTCTGTACACTCTGTGACTGATATTTTACTTGCAGTTATTCTTCTACTTATGTTTGTACAATAGAATTTTCTCCTTGCTTGGACCATATGACCCAGAGAAAGTAAATACTTGAAGTTACTTCAAATTATGCAGAAATAATTACTCTAGTCGCAGGAATTTTGACTGTTAATACTCTGTTGTCCCTTTTGTTAGTAAACTGCTATGAATCATATAAACCTAATCAGATTTTCAAAAATGGAAAAGCAAGAGGCTTTTACTATTGAAAAGGCTGATACTTGGATTCTCATTGTAATGCGTTTTGTTTTGATTTTTTTTTTCTGTCACTGTCACTACAGATAGAAGACATGAATGGCTGGTATCTGACTGGCTTACCAGGTCACATCAGAGTTACCCCCAAGCAAAAGAGATTTGATGGACATCAGCAGTTTAGCATCAGCAACGTGGCTGCACGGAAAGTACTGCCAGAGACTTATTACTGGAGTGCACCCAGTTCTTTTTTGGGCAACAAAGTAAGTGCAGGTGCTACCTGCCTAAACACTAATTAGATTTATTGAGAAGTAAGGCTTTGAAGGTGGGTAGAGCTGAGGAGAGGATTAAGTTGGATAACTGTTTGACCAGCAAAAATTTGAAGCAAAAAGGAATTAGGTATATGAGGTATCCTCGTGAGGTAAAACTAAGTATATTCCTTCTTGAACGTTTTTTGGGTTTCTGCTGCCAGGTATTGGAGAAGTCTGAGTGTTTCAGAGCATTTTTAATTTTTTTTTATTAATTAGCGACTCTGTCATTGAACTTATCCTGTTCTCTTCCTAACTCGTCCTCAAAAAGCAATCAGTCTCCTTGTCTGCTTTTCAGAAATGCAAGTTGTGCATCAGATGTTGTTGGGGCATGTTACAAAACTTTAAAGTTTGGCAGGAAGCTTGTGTGTGTAAAGCACCAGAAAGTGCTGCTATGAACTCTGTGCCAGTTTCAATGCATATATTTATCCAAGCCTGCATGTGCCCATGTGTACATGTACACATATATTCATGCCCTGCAGGTTAATAGCAAATATTTGCCATGGATGATATAGTGGTCTGACTATCAGGATTCTCACCACTAGACATTCTGCTGTCAGACACATGATACCTTCATGAAAATCTCAATTTTTTCCAGAGAGTAAAATTGAGCTCTGAATGACTCCTAAATGCGAAGATAAACAGCTTTCTTTTTACTGTATCCCCGATTATGCTAAAACTTATCAGAAATGCTAAAACTGATACACTTGAGCACATTTTCTTCTGTAGTCTCTTCAGGCTAGTCAGACTCTTTTTTATTTCTTTTCCTCCTGCTGGCTGAAAATCAACATGACAGAAGGCAAGTGAGCATGTTGAAACTAAATAGCACCATTCCATGGCTATAAATTGTTAAAGATAGTCGGGATCATTTAGCTGGGCAAGGGAGAATTTCTTCTATAATCTTCCATGGCAGGTGAACTTACTCTGAGATATGAACTGATACTTTTCTAGACAGACTTTCATCCTTCTATTCAGTGAGCAAAATAATGGTATGAATGTGCAAATAATTATTTGAACATGGAAGACATTTTTTCAGGGTAATTTGGAGGTCTTTGTGGTTCTTGTCAGATAGCTCTGTATGAATGAAGCAATTTGCCTTAATAACTGAACCATATAAATTTTTGATACTACAATAATACTGAAAGCACTCACAAATTACCACAGTACATCTTAAATGTCATGTTGCATCACGTAAATTATAGTCATGCATGCTTAGGCCATATGAGATGCTACAGAAATGGAAATGGAAACAGAATATTGAGAATCCTTATTTATAAACTAAAGAAAACATTTCTCTAAATAGCTGAAACTAGATAAAACATCCTTTCTTGTTACAGCAGAATAATTGGTGTCTCAGAGCAGGCAAGCTTCTTTAAGAATTTTTTTCCTTAGGTAATGTGGAGAATGATTTCTGAAATCTTATATCAAAATGTAAACTTCTATTGTAATTTATAAACCCTGTGCCACAGAAAACTACATTTCCTTTTTATTATTAAAATTAATGCCCTTAAATACTTCTTCCCAAAGTAAAACTGAGTAACAAGAGGTACTACCTATACTGCATTTCCTAGTTTTCAAGTATAGCTCACAAACCGTATTTAAAATGATTCTTTTAATATAAAGTTGGCATGAAGTCCATATGCCTCCATATATGTGCTATCTGCTTGTTTCACTTCCATCTCCAAATGCTTCTTTTGGATGAGAAAAGCATTATAAATAGGATGCTCTGGAGTGTGCAGCTTTTTTTTTTTTTCATGTTTGTTTAAATCCTAGTGACACCGGGCTATATGATACTGGTCTTTGTCTGTGTCTCTAAGGAGACATTGTACACAAGAGACTACAGAGGGTACAGGATTCTTTTTTATGTCAGAACATAAGGAAATTACTTCAGCATCACCATACCCTTTTAGTCCTCTTAATACAAATGCTGTTACCAAAGCTTAACCTTTGTTGTATGAATACAGCTAATTTTTTAAAGGCCAGATATTTAACCTGTCTAACTATATAATATGCATTTGAACTAAAAGATTCAACACTGTTTTTTATGGAGAATATGTTTAGGAGTAATTTGGAGGAATTTAATTTCTAGTAATAAAATATGTAGTGGATAATTTGGGAGAACAGATTAAAAATGACAGTTATTAAGCTTTTAGTAGCTGTCATAAAACAGTTTTCCTTCTCTACCCACCTTATCATAGCCTACTGAACTAAGGATTTCAGCAATTATGAGGACTTGTGGCCTGTTTAGAGTTTCTGAAAAATTGTGCTGTTCTGTAAACTCAAATTACATTTTAAGCATTTAAAAACATAATTCCTTTTTTTTTTTTTCAACAGTTTCTTTAGATTTTTTTGACACTGGATTTATAAGCTTCTTTGAAATTTGTGTCTGTGCTAAAATGTTTTATAAATTTGTCTGGAAGTGTTACATTCTGATAATGTTTTCCCAGAACATTGAAAGGAATGTATAAAAATAATTCCAAATTAGATTCTAAATTCATCAGGATGATGTGAAACACTTGTTTCTTGAAAGTGAGTGTAGAAGTGTTAGGTATCCATGAGACTTCAAAATTCTGACATTATATATATCCCATCACCCTGCCTCTTTTCCTTTGATACCATGGCAAAAAGCAATTTGATAATTTTTATACTGAGAAGCTAGTGTGACTGGGGGAAAGAAAACATGATATGGAGCACATCCAAATGGAGGTATGATGCCACCCCATGACACACACACAAGGAGGGGCAGTTGAGGCCACTTGAGTTTCCTTGACGAAACATCTATCTTTACTATAAAGTCTCTCTCTTCTTTATTTTCTCTCTGTCACTGCAAATTTTATATTCCTTTATCTACTGATTGACCAGCTTTAACCACAAAGGTGGAGCTTTATCCTACCTCTTTCAGATGGTTAGGTCACTGCCCTTGGTCAGCAGTCACAGGTTAGTTCAGCTTTTAGGTGGAGACCACCCTAGAATCCAGGTCTCTGAACATGATCAGGTCTCAACACCCATCAGTGACACAGAAAATAGATAATATATTCCCTCTAGCTTCTATATCTGGGTTTGCAGTCAGTAGTAATGCTGCCATTACTCAGGCATAGAGGCACTAAAGCATCTCTGCTCACAGAGATGACAGTTCTTACTCAGACTGAGAAGTTTCTTGAATCAAATGTTATTATACAGGAGTCATTTGAACTGGTTGCATAGCATGTGTAGGTAAAATTAACGTAACTTGGTTCTTCTTGAAGTCAGAGGAAGCTGAAAATTACAGCCAAAGATGCTTGAATAAAAGACTTAATTATCTCTTAGAAAAACTCTAGCACATCATGATTGTCAGCTCCATAGATTTAAGCAGCCACATGCTGGATACATTGCGCTTTATCTGACCTCTAGTTAAATCCAAGACAACAGATGAAAAGTTCTGTGTAAGTCTGTGCATACAGAACAGGAAGGGGACTTGTTTGACTTAACATTATCACTTCCTTTATTATCCTTTTCTTTTTTTTATAATTACCTGTATAACCTGTTTGCTGACTTACAAAAGTCGATGTTTCTTTGAGTCCAGAAACAAAAACACTGTAAAAAGCCTGTAGTCAATAGGTACAAACTTTTAAAATCTATCATCCCTTTAAAGGCAGTCTGTGGAGAACTGAAGACTGGAATGGAGGGATTAGTTTGGTTTGTGACATATTATCTATTGCAGACTGCCCAAATGCCTCATAAGATTAAGTACTGAATGATCAAATAATCATATGCTAGTCCTTGTGGCTTTTATGTTTATTTCATTCCATTTGTTTTCATTTCCTAGGCAATTCTGATGCAAAAGGCAGAATAATGCAAAGCAAATTGCAGCCTACAGCTCCCAGAGGGGAGGGAGTTAAAATCCAAATGACAAAGAAACGTAAATAATAAAATAATCACACAGAACAGGAACACCAGGATCAATTGTTCTAAATTATAAATGCATCTAAACCCAGAAAGCTTCATCTGGTATTGTCAGAGTTTCAGATCTCAAGAGTTATTCATGGAACATGATAGAGTTAGATAGATCCACAGCTCTTTTTCTTGCTTTTACTACCTGCTTCAAAAAGAACAATCTGCCTTAACATCTTTTGGTACAAATGGATGAGATACAAATTAAATTATTGTTGGAATGTCCTTTTTTTCCCATTGTTTTGTTTTGAAATTCATTGGCCTCATGAAAAACAGTGAGTGACCTAGCCTACATAACTCCAGCACTCAGCTGACTCTTAAATATACCCAGCAGACTGATTTTTTTGAGCACATATCTGTATTGCTTTGATTGTCAGGGAAACAAAGTAGTGAAGCTTAGGTGGACTGCTCACTGATGTGATCTCCCTTTTTGTGTGCCTTTATAAGGTACTTCTTTCTTTCAGTTGTTTATATGGACAGTTCCTCATGTAGAGGATTTGGTTCCCTAGTTCAGATAGGTTGTCCAGGTCTTATATGGTCACCATTTAGTACCATTGCTGGTACTTGGCAGTGATTGAGGTATCTGTTGAGGGATTTTGCCACAGTGATGATAAGTCCAGCACTCCACCACTTTTCAGTGGTGCCCAGTAGCAGTATAAAGGGCAACAGGCACAAACTGGAATACAGGAATGGGGAAAGCTTCATTACTCTGACAGAACACAGAACAAGGTTACCCAGAAAGTTTGTGGAGTCTCCTTCTCTGGAGATATTAAAAACCTGCCTGGACACAGTGTTGTGCAATCTGCTCTAGCTGAACCTGCTCTAGCAGGGACATTGGTCTAGATGTTCTCCAAAGGTCCCTTCCAACCCCTACCATTCTGTGAGTCTGTGACCGTAGCGAACCACCAAGACATAAGTAAACTCTGCGTGCTTCCTTCCTCATTCATTTGGATATTCAACTGTTGGGATGGTTCAAGTGCAGCCATTATTGTGATTAAGAGGAAAATTAAGCTTGCCCAATAGACCATCGTGGACTCTTTGGGCTTGGAAGTGACTTTAAACAGTGCTCAGAATCTGGCTTGCTTTGTCCACTGACTGCAGTATTTCACATATCCCATGATACATTTACTTTCTTTGTGCTAGAGTAATTTCATAGTACCTGTTATGGTCCAAGGTAACATTAAAATTTATTTTTGTTTTGCATCTGCAAAACAAATTCCAACTGTAGAACGGTTGGGTGCAAGCAGATTTTATTTGACAATAGACACAAGCAAAACTATAGAGCTAGGCAAAAGAGGGAGAGAGGAAAAGGAGATATAAAAGAGAGAGAGAGAAAGAGAGAGAGAGAAGTGGGAGAGGAAAAGGGGTAAGAAAGTGCGAAGAATGAAAAAGAGAGAGAGAGAGAGAGAGAGAGAGAGAGTCACCTCCAAGGGTGCAGCTGTCCCATGAGTTTCTTCAAGATGTCGCTGATCCTGGACAGGGTCTGATGCAAAGGGTGTTGGGTCAAGAGATGACAAAACAGGCACAGCATGGACAGCCACATATACCCCTGAGTTTCTTTTGTTCCCAAGGGGCAGCATCAGAGCCATTGCAGACAGGCTTGCCTGGAGGGGATCTTCCACAGAAGGGTGTAGACCGCAGCCACTCATCAGTTCTTATCTCCTTATTTCATCAGTTCTTATCACCCTTGTTCTGCTTTGGCCCAGGCCAGGTTCACTGGCATCAGAGCCATTGCAGACAGGCTCACCTGGAGGGGGGGGGGGGTTTGCAGCACACAGGTCTTATCTCTTTCCAGGCACCCCTCCCCGCTCCGTTCCAGCCCCCTCAGCCAGGTACATCAGCATCAGTACAATCAAGGTGGCTTCTTCTACCTTGGCCAGGGTAATCGTGCCTGGAGGGACCTCCCAGCATTGCAGGCCCTCAGAAAAGGGGAGTAGCCCCCACCCTGTAGTTCTTATCTCTCACGAGGTGTCACCCTCTGCTCAGTTCTGGCCAGCCAGGTCCTCCAACCTATCCAGGGCTATTCACTTTAAAATTGTTCTTTTGAGACAATTGCAAGTCAGTGAGGTCAGACTCTCACAGCACTGTAGAGAAAAGAGGAAAATGATTGTTGGTGAAATTATTTTATAAATCTCAAGTGTCTTTGTGTTACCTGCTTACTTAGTTTACCTTGAAGGCAAGGGTTTTAATCAATAGTGGCAACTGAAAAATGGAGAAACGAGCAGGAAATCAAGTATTTTCACAAAAGAAGGAATGTGAATGCTAAACTTGATTGACTATTTTCAGCTTGGGTCATGGAGAAGTTTTAACACCAAATCAGTGTAGCACAAATCCACTAATCCAAACATTAGGCACTTGTGAGCAGATGCAGTTAAGAAGTGTATGCATGTGAATTTGTGTGACATGTATTTCCGTGTATGTGAATTTTGAATCAGTTCATAAATGTTAGAGGCCTAATCCTAGAGACCTAATCCAACCAACTTTGTTAACGGTATTTACATCCATTATCATTAAAAAAGGTTGTCTATTTGTACAACAAGATATTGTCAGGAGTCTCTGTTTTTTAACACACAAAGCAGCAGGTAGAAAAAGGGAAAGTGGTTTATATGTGGTTGAAAATGTACAAATTCATTTCAGATACCATTAGTGAAAGAAAACTCTAACTCTTAAAGTGTATACAAAGAGCTGCTTTATATTTTATTTGATGTTTTGTTTGGAGTTTTTTGGAGAGAAGTAATCAGTTCCACAACAGACTATAATAAAAATTAAATGAGTAATTTTGAAAATTCCATATACTCCTGAATTTTCTCTAAATGATTGATGAGTGGTAGGGCCATTATGTTGTCAGTGCCTTACAATCTGTAATTTTTAGAGGGTGATATTCCATACTTATTGAATTTCCAGTCAGTCATCAAAAAAAGTATCGAAATTATAATTTTTGTATATTACAGTTTAATAAGAAAAAGAGAAAGGCAGTCTCTGATCAGACTGTCAGACAGTCTGATATGAACTTACAATTTTAACATCTATACTGGGTCTGGCTGGGCTGCAGTTAACTTTCTTCATAGTGGCCTTTATGCTGTGTGCTTTGCTTATGTGGCTAAAATAGTATTGGCCATACACCCAACTCCTGGCACTTGCTGAACAGAGCTTGCACATCATCAAGGATTTCTCTTCCACCATTCCCACTGATCCATGAGGTTTTCTTGCCTTCCATCATATCATGAGAGAGAGGTACATGGGCATTTGGCTGCTGACTAGAGTCAACCCAGCACAACACACCATTGAAAATCCTGGAAGTAGTAGCAACTTAAAGCCTTTGACAATGCAGCAGTTGCAAAGGAAGCTTTCAGTATGGCTTCAATATCCTGATAAAGAATTGAACAATGAAATGGTAACCAGAACTGTCAAGGTAGGACAGTAGCAATCAGGAGCTTGAATTATTAGTTTAGTTTTAACTTATCTTTTCATAAAGTCATTATTCTGGACTTTTTAATATTGTGAGTGACTCATGTTTTGATATAATATCTGAACATAGTATGAAGCATCCTTTAAATCCTGTAGGTCCTATGTATCATGTACACTACTGTATGTATGTATGTATGTTGTATGTATATACTAGTACTCTGTCTCATCTACTCTATTGCTACCTCATTGCTAAATACTTCTGAATAGAGCCATAATGCTTTCTTAAATCTAGAAGGCAAAATGCACTCCATTACTTTAGGTTCCTATTAAGTTTACATACTGTAAGCTGATCTTTAGCAAGAGAGGAGGATGGGGACAAAGATTTTATTTTCAAGAGAGACTAGCTAACTACAACAACTTTCTTTAGGAAGCGAGCCTTAGTGGAAATCTCATATTTTCAGTAAGCTTCTAGAGATAAGGGCTACCCTAATTGCAGAATGAATTTGCCTTTGTCTTACTGGAGTCAAGAGACAAAGGGGTTAGGACCAGATATTTGGCATATTAAAGAGGTAATCATGTGCTAGAACCCCAATCTGAACTGTGATGAATTATTAAACAAGTGGTTTGCTGGGTGATTGAATATTACCTGCAAAGCGCTGCTTGTCTCCTTGAGGCACATTCAGACCTAACTGAATTGAGCCAATTAGGCTGACTGTCTCTACAATGAGTTGTGACCTATCAATGGTAATAGCTTATTATGATGATAAATGAACCCATCTCTCAAACTGAAGCCCAAGTACACACTTCAACAGTTTCCCTGAATCATAGGGCCATTACCTATCAACTTCAGATTGACAGGAATGACAGCAGTGAGAGCAGGTAGCATGCATGAGTAGACACAGATGATTGTTTTACCCAAATGAATGTATTTGCACTTATTTGTGGTGAGGTTGTTTTGTGGGTTTTGGGGCTTTTTCAGTAGGCCTGCCTGAACATTTCATGTTTCATTAGAAGTACGTAACATATTTCACAATATGTGCAGTACCACCTCTGCTCCCGAGATGGCTGGATGAATTTCTGATTGGTATCTACATGCCTTTTCAGTCTGACAGGCACTGATATCCTGAATTGTGATACAGGAGAATCTTTTTTTCCTAGTTGAAGAGTTTGTTTTAATTGTTTGTCCCTCTTAGCCCCATGTATTTATCTTACAGAAGTAGTTTCCTCAGAAAAATGGGCAAGATATGGGAACTGTAACATTACCAATATTTTTCTTTATTATAAGCTTTTAAAATCTTTAAGTATCAAGTATCATGAAACACTTAAAATAATTCTGGACTAGTTTCTTGGTTAATTTAACTCTTTCAGGAAGCAGGAAAATTTTCCACAGTGAAGGCAGTTTTAGCAACTTTCTGTGTCAGTTTTCTTTTGGGATTTTTGATGTCATTCTTTTCACATGCCCCTTCCTCCTCCCACCCCCCAAATTGAGGATTTCAGTGTATTTTATTAATTAAAAATAGTAGTGCCAGACACACGTACTTTCAGTTTACGGCCCTGAAAGACGATTTTGGTTATAACTCTATTTCTACAATGAAATTCCACAAGAGAAATGGCTTTATATATTCCTAAGCCATATCTCAGTTATCAGATAGCTACAGTCTGTTCTGAAAGTGTGGCCTAGAGTCAGCACTCCTGTGAATGAAAGGCTTTAAGTTATGTGAACAGTCAGTCAGCTCAGCAATCCTATCTATATCCATCCCTCTCTTACTTTGTATTCTTTGTACCAGAAGGTTTCCTGCAGTGTCTCCTGGTGAGCCTTGCCTCACTGCAGTGCACACTTTACTGTGCAGTTAATAAAGCAAAACTTTCACAGTTCGAAGTTTCCTTTGTTACACAGGTGTTACCTGTGTAACACCTTTGCATCAATACTGATGGACATAAGCACAGTGAATATTAATCCATAGTTTTCCATCAATATTTTAACTTCTGTGCTCTAGAAAACCATAGCACATTATTTCAAAGAGTCAGGATGGTTTGGGTTGGAAGAGACCTAAAGAATTATCTACTCCCAACACCACTGCCATGTGCAGGGGTGCCTTCCTCTAGACCACATTGCTCAAAGTCCCAGAAAACCTGATGTTGAACATTTTCAGGGAAGAACCTGAAAGTGGTTCCCTGGGCAACCTGTTGCAGTGTCTCATCACCCTCACAGTGAAGAATTGCTTCTGATTACCAAATTTTTATCTCTCTTCTTTCAGTTTGAAACCATTACTTCTTCTTCTATCATACCCTTACATGCCCTTGTAAAAAGTCCCTCCCCAGCTTTCCTGTAGTCCCCCTTCAAATACTGGTATGCTGCTATAAGGTCTCCCCAGAGCCTTCTCTTCTCCAGGCTGAATAACCCCAACTCTCTCAGCCTGACTGCACAGGAGAGGTGCTCTGGCCCCTTGATCGATCATCTTCATGACCCTCCTCTGGATTAGCTCCAAGAGATCCATGTCCTTCTTATGCTGGGGACTCCAGAACTGGACACAGTACTGTAGATGGGGTCTCACAAGTGTGGAATACAGGGGGAGAATCACCCCCCTTGAGCTGATGGCCATGCTCCTTTTGATGCAGCCCAGGAAGTGGTTGCAAGTGCACCTTGCCAGCTCACACTGAGCATTTCATCAACCAACATCCCCAAGACTTTTCTCTTAGGGCTGCTCTCAATCCATTCTCTGCCAGACTTGTATTTGTGCTTGGTGTTGCCTTGATCCAGGTTCAGGGCCTTGCACTTGGCCTTGCTGAACTTCACTCAGTTTGCATGAGCCCACTTCTTGAGCCTGTCAAGGTCCCTCTGGATGACATCCCTTCTCTCCAGCATGTTGACCTCACCACATGGCTTGGTGTCTTCAGCAAACTTGCTGAGGATGCAATCGTTCCCACTATCCAGCTCACCCACAAAGCTGTTCATCAACACCTTTCCCAGTACCTGCTGTTGAGGAATGCCACCCCTCCTTGTTCTCCATTTGGACATCAAGCCATTGAGCACAACTCTATTGAGTGTGACCACCCAGACAGTTTCTTATCCACCATTTAATTTACTTTGAAGTTTTTTTTGAAGCTCAAATAATTAAACTATGTTGTATTATAGAGGAACTTTTTTAAATTCAATGGAACAATGCAGATATATAAATATATCTAGTAATTTGAAATGTTTGCCAAGTTAAAAAAAAAAAACAGATGGAAAAACTAAAAAACATGGGTTTAACAAAAATAATAAGTTATTAGCTATGGAAACAAGATTTCCTAACTTAATAAAGCTAGGCAGTCTAAACTAATAAAACTGATGGACTGAAACTGCATTTTTTAACTTACAAAGTAGAATTGTAAAAAGGGATGCCTTTAAAGTTAATCAAATAAACAGATACATTGTTTGGTCAGCTGTGTCTTATTACTTATTTGTGTGAGCTAATTCTGTTTAGTCTGCTGTGACAAAAAGTCCTTTTGAGAAAGAACCTTCTACAGTTTTGTTGCTGAGATGCATTTTATGCAGTCCAGTAAATCATTCCTCTCTTTCATAGATGATATATTAGTTCAGTTTAGGATACATAGAAATCTAGTTTTGTCACTGTCCTTTGTCTTCTTTTTTGTGTCAAGTATACGATACATGTACAGATGCATTTGAATACAAATCACTTCATACATTTGCCTCATCTCTTGAACAAAAAAGATGAATGAGTGAATGTATGTAGAATAAAACTAGTCACAAGATATAAAAAAACTTAGAAACTTATAGGAATAATAAGAACAATCTTAAACTCTCAAGCTATACTATCAAAGCTAGATGACAATTTGTCATTAAAATACAGGTTTGGCTTTTCCCACCAAACATTTTCAAATTTTCTATTAGAAAAAACGCACTGAGAAACTTCATTTCAGATTTTGGACAATGATGTTGCCAGATCAAGCCTTCTGAGCCTGTGTGGCATTAATGGAAATTTTCTGAGCCACTGCTTTGTTCCTTTGTGGATCTGTCTTTCCAATTTCTTTCCTTTGTTACAGAAAAGGGGCTTGCAGTTGTAGAAAAGTTTTAACATGGATGCATTTAAAGTAAATACTTAGAGTAAATCTATATTAAAGCATTTTTCTGTTTTCTTCCAAACAGTTCTAGTGTTTTTAACATGGAGAAACTTAAATTATTATCTAGGTTTCTTGTATTTATTTTGCTTGGTGTTTGGTTTTTAAATGTCCACTTAAAATGGGAATTTTTGTGTCTCTTTTTGCATAAAAGATATGCAGACAACGCAGTTACATTCTACTCTGTAACCAAGCAAAATACTGTGTTTTTCAAGTACAGAAATTTAGGGCAGTTTGAATATATCCAAGGCTTTTTGAGTTAAAGATGAAATATTATTTACTTAGGAACATCATGAAATTTTTCTTATGTTTAGAGAGATGACATTAGTCTAAACAGATTTTGATCTGACCTACTGAAGTCCTTCTGACATTTTCACAGCACAAATTTAGTTTCATATTCAAATACCAAATTCTTCACAGAGCTGAAAAGCCATCTATTGGATTTTCTGTTTAGGTACCTAAGACAGTTCTGTGATGCTCAGAGGTGCAGAGGAGAATCACAGCAGCAATAAGTGTAAAGTGATGCAGTCAACCATGTTTTTGAAAATTATGTTTCAAAGTTCCATGCCATGAGAAACGTGCTGTTTTCTAGTGAAGGAAGGCCCAGTTTCCATAAATACCACATTGTTACCTCACCATTTTGTTAAGTATTGGAAATACTGGTTATCTACTGAAACGTGACCACTTTCCCTGAAGAATTTGGTGAATTTAAGCTTCTGTTACAAAGCAGGATTTATTTTCCTCTGGGCAGGTAGTGAATACCACTTTAAAATAAATGGATGTTAATTAATGTTTGTATTGGATAATGTGACTACCAATCCACATTATTAATTAAAAGATCCATCATTATATTACCATCTATGCTGAATTATGATGGAAGTGTTACGGAAGGATAAATGACATTCATTGTAAAACCTAATGGATATCATTATGGTCAGTGTTAAAATAATGAATAACAATTGAATGAGCAACAGGAGGGACACAAAAAATAAATTTTATTCATTAGCTGTGTTGGTAAAAATCAGTATCACAGATTTATGTACATATCTTGCTTGACTGTGCATGTGCCTTGATCAATCTGGGGCCATCAGGAAAATCTGAACATTGCAGCAAAAAGTTCTTAATCATTGCATTACATAGAAGTACATACATATATTTATTTAAAATATTGAAAGCTCAGAGAAAATTCAGAAAGTGAAGTATAATTTTGCCAAAGAAATATGGGACATTTTTATGGAGGATTTTTTTTCTTTTGAAGTAGCTATGGCAAAAATTCTGCCATTTGATCTCAATCCATATTTGGTATAATATATAATCCAAATTTGGTATATATTAGCTATTCTGTTACAAATCTTTGATCTGGATATATATCAAATGTTTTGCATCTGGGTCAGGACTATCCCTTGTATCAATGCAGGCTGATGGATAAAGAGATCGAGAGCAGCCCCGTGGAGAAAGACTTAGAGGTACTTGTGTATGAAAATCTGGACATCAGCTGGCAATGGGTGCTTGCAGCCCTGAAAGCCAACTATATTCTGGGCTGCATCAAAAGAACTGTAGCCAACAGGCTGAGGCAGGTGATTCTGCCCACCTACTCAGCTCTGGTGAGAACCCACATAGAATACTGTTTCCAGTTCCAAGGTCCTCATCTCAAGAAAGACCTGGAGCTGTTGAAGCAGGTCCAAAGGAGGGTCATAAAGTTGAGTAGAGGGATCAAACACCTCTCCTGTGAAGAAAGATTGAGAGAGCTGGGGTTATTCAGCCTGGAGAAGACCATGGGGAGACCTCATAGCATCCTTTCAGTACTGAAAAGCATCCTATAAGAAGATGGGGACAAATTTTTACCAGGCCTGTAGTGACAGGACAAGGAGTATTGGCTTTAAAACAGAAGAGGATGAATTTAAACTAGATAAAAGGAAGACATTATTAACAGGAGCGGTGAGTCTAAGGGACAGGATGGAGGAGCTCCCTCCACTGGACCCTCAGACCCTTCTTAGGCTGGTCTACAGGATGCAGATGCCAAGCCACCTTTGCAACAAATCCTCATTAGCATTTCGACAGCAGTTGCTGGAGAGGAAGGAGGCAGATAAGGGTGTGGCCTAGGGCCTGCATACAATAGCGATAAGGATTGGAGAGCAAAGTGGGTGGAGGTCTGCTCAATCTGATATGTCTCAACCACAATTACTAAGTGAAACAGGCTTATAAAGTCTCATGAACATCAACTCTCCCTCATTTGGCTGGCTACCTGCTCGGTTCCAGGACTGGTGATTTTCTATCTCTCTCTCTCTCTTTATTTTCTCTACCTCCCCCATACCTTTCTATTTTTGTTTCCTCCTCAATATATATATATATATGCATATATAAATATATATGTGTGTGTGTATATACTTATGGGTGATATTTGTCTCTAAGAAATGCTCCAAAGTAACCTTTAGCTGTTAGAGACATAAAACTGCTATTTTAGTTTGTATAGAAAAACACCTTGTGCAACATTTTCACCTTAATCTGATCAAAGGGTATTTGAATGGTCTGAGGGGGCCATCACTGATTACCTTCAAAAGGAAACCATTCCCTCAAAGGGAAACCCAAGCCTGGGAGGAGGATTGGATCCAGCCACACCTAGGCTCCTCTCTGAGAGGGAGATTGGAAAGCAAAGGAATCCAGTTCAAATCTCCTTTGGTTGCTGTCTGGGTTGGGTCATGGGTCATGACAGTGAGACACTGGAGTGAGTTTTCCAGAAAAGAGGTGGTTTCCTGGAAATATTCATGTTCAGGTTGGATGGGTCTCTGAGTAACCTGATGTTGAAGATGCTCAGTGCAGTGGAGTTGGACTAGATGACCTTTAAATGTCCTATTCACTGGCTCTGTGTCAGGTATTCTACAGTGGCTCTTAGGAAAAACTTTCACCTGCAACTAAGAGAAACAGGAGCATGATGTGAATAAGGCAGTAAAGTGTAAGCAAGACTCACTCTGCAGATCTGAGAAAAGGAATTTGTCCTGAGAGGGATATCACAGAGTCAGGGTTAGAACTACTCTTGGCAAGTAGTTTTATTTGGCTCTTGAGGGAAAAGAGAGAGAGATGTGGTAATGTATTATCTTCTGAATATGCTGCTATTACCGTGATCATAAAGCAACAAAAGAAAGGTTTATACTTGCAGTTCTTGGTGTGCAGTCATAAACCATTAGTATCTTTCTGAGGAAAAGACAAAAGTTTGAGAATTTAACAGTATCAAAACTGTAGCAGAGGAAAGTCCACCCAGGCCAGTAGCCTGTACAAATCACACTGGTCAACAGCAAGCACCAAGGGAAGAGTGTAAAAGGCAGGCAAGGTTATAGTGGCCCTTTATCACATACTTCCCTACTCTCAGCCATCCTGTAGCTTGGGTACTTCTGAACTGAAGGGGGTCTCTTTGTATTTAATGGTCTTCATTCATCCTAACACATGTTGAAACCTTTATCACACAAAGACCTAGCAATAGACCAGGGTCTTTGTGACATCAAGTCCGGTTCTGTGGCATCCTACTCTGTGTCCTGCCCTCTGCAGTTGTTATTTCATTTTTAATTGTCCCTGAAAAATGGTTTCTATGGGAAATTCTGGGAGATAAAAAAGTTTTCTCTCTATCTTCAGTTGCACTATTAAATGTTATTTATATTTTTAAGCAAAACCACAGTGTAGTGCACAGGTCTTAGTGCTGCTTTGCCCATTTATACTGGCAAGCCAGATGAGTTGTCTGGAGGCAAAACTACCTACAGTTTCTAAAAAAATGCTGTTATTTGCCATGACGTCTAAGCACAAACTATTATGTTTGCTTGTCATCTATGCTGTAGCTTGCTGTCTATTGAATTTGAAATTGATGAGAAGGAAGGAAAATATTTTGAGATTAAATCAGAGGAAAATCCCTTTAAATGTCAGGGGTGAGTTATTTCTCTCCTCACATTATAATCTTCGGCTAATTAGATAAAACAGTTGTGTTGGCAGTGATTAGAATCTTTATGTCCTTGATGTTAATGAATTCTATGGCTTTGCTTCTATAAAGACTCTAAGAATTTTTAAACCTCTTTTTGTCTGAGGTTAGTATCAAAATAAACGAAGGAATAACATACTGTTATTCCTCTTCTAATTTGCGTGATTGTATCACACACTACATTTTTGTACTGGAGGATATAAAAAGCAGCGAGCCCTGGAAAGTGATCTGAGCCAGTACTGAAATAGCTTTATAGAGCTGAAGAAGGGGAAGCAATAAATCAGATCAAATAGAATCATAGGAGGATACAGAAAGAATTAGCATAACTACTTCCAAGGCATATTCTGGATTTTCTCGAATGGGTCCATGTAAGAGAAGTAACGGTCAAAAATATCTTTCTCGGCTTATGTTGTCTCACTTGTATTGCAGAAATTAGGTCAATACTTCATTGTCCAAAATTTGCTTAACTGACAAAGAACTTGAGTTTTGCAGGACAGTTAATTGTATATAAGTATATGCGATCATGCCCTTATCCTTTTACCTCAGCTGTGGTAGTGCTCTCTGTAGTCCTTTAAAGATTAATCAACTCAAGACATTTTGCACACTGTTAACATCAGTTATGAGGCATGGAAAATTTATTTCATTTCCTAATGTCCTGTCCTAATCCCTAAATATCTTTTTGGAGGCTGTCTTGTAAGCACCACAGATTGCAGATGATCAGCTTTGAGCTGATGATCTTAGTTCCACTGAGGCTGCAGTTGCAGTTTCCTGCATAGCAGGATCCACTGCATATAGATGTCAAACTGTTAATGTAACATTGCTGTGTTGCTATATCTTGTTTTACATTTGTCTTAAGTCATTGATTAAGCATTTTAGATGACAAAACACTGTGAACTTGACAGAACACCATAGCAGAAATTGCTGCTAGAGCACTATGACTTGAGAAAAAGTCCTTATAAAAATGTTTAAAGGGATTTGTGTAGTTCAAACACTTTGTGTTTTGACTTTGGGAAGGAAATAAGCAAGTAATTGTGCAAAACTACATGAGACAGGCACCATAGCTTGTTAATCACTTCAGAGTTCCTCCTGCTTCCCAAAAGTGAGCTGCATTAGGAGATTAGAGCTATAAAAACAATCTGACCTGAGAGATTTCTGTGCTGTTGGAACAAAGGATTAAGTACAGCTCCAACAGTCAATTCATTTAATAACTTCTCATGTCTGAAGTTACATTATCCACTTTTCTATCTTTTATAGAATCCAGCTAAGCTAGATCAATATCCTGAGGAAATGTGGCTTTCTATTTTAGGATGACATTTTCCTGCTTGGCAGGATATTATCTTCATGCAACATGTGTACAATATGGTACTAATTTATGTCTGAATGTTAGTCTGGGAAAAGTTGCCTTGTGCAGTGTATTAGGACTTACAACTATTATTTCAGAAACTTTTAAATGCTTTTAAAATATTGTATAGTTCCTCATTTTACTATAAAATGATACTGTTATGAGCAGAGTCCAGAGCTGTGACTTTACTAAAATGAAGGCCTAATAATTTAATAACAACTTTCAGCATTAACTTCTCATTCCATTAGACTGAAACTGGGGTTATAAAATGGTGTTTGGGCCAAAACTCAACACACAATCTTCTGTATTCAGCCATAAAATAGCACTTGGATGGAATGAGGGTTTTTTTACCCAGATTACCCCAAATGAAAGAAAAGTTTGCAAGACAATTTTTGAGGCACGCTGTCAGAAGTATTGTTCACATGGGTACTTTAAGGACACATCTATAGTAATAATCTAAGAATTACCAGAACCTGTTCTCTAGTTTTGAGGCCACTGGTATGGTATAGATACACTATTGACACACTATGCTGTTGAATCAGTAGCAACTATTTAAAAAAGTAACAGCAGAGTGTAATTAATATAATTACTACATTACTTCACTTTAATCTCTCATTTTTCAAAAGAGAATTGTATCATCCATACTATTCCTATTCCATACACCTCCTATTCTGCCATCCAGATTATTAACAGGAGAATTTAGGAGACTCCTTTTGTTATTGTTTTCTCTTCCACCTGTGTAATATTTTGAACTTCTCCAGGATTAAGCAGGGCTACATACATCTAGTATAGCGCAGAAAAACTTCAAACCATGTTAATTGTTTGGCAAAATGAAAATCACTAGAGAAAACCTTTTAAAGCAGTTTAACCAGTTCTGATTTGCAGTCTCACCGTGCAGTTTATCAAATGAACCTTCTAAATGGGAAATACAGAATCCTCGCCAAATGATTTTTCTGTTGTGGTGTATTAAATTCACAAGTCAGTCTTGATGGCTCCCTGTTTAACTGGAGGAGAGAAATAAATTCCCTCAAAGAGCAATTCATAGAACTAGCTTATGCTCTACATGAACTTAGGAATACCTTCTCCTTTTCCACTGGCAACAAAGCATGGCCAGGGGTATCATCTCTAAAACTAAATCAGACATCTAATATTAACTGGTGTTAGAGCCCTTTGCAGTTCCCAAATTAACTTCTGTTCTGATTTAACAAGTATTCTGAGTTGAAAAGCATCTGAAAAAGCTGACAAAAATAGATAAAAGGGAAAGAAACCCTGTGCCATTCACAAGAGGTAATTTCTGTTGAAATTTTCTTTGGCACTCTACACTGTACAGTTAACCTATAAAGTATTCTTAAAGACTCATTGTGCCATTATTATTACATTTGTGATGGAAACCTGTACAGACAAGAAAGATATCCTGTGTTATAACACTCAGCTATCCTAATCAGGTGAGACATTTTACAAAAATAATTACATGTTTTGTTTTTTTTTTACATTTACACATGAAAATAAGCTATAGTGGCCCACCTGTAACACAGCCATAAGGGAACTGCAGTCAGCGTAATTTGTAAATAAGGGTTTACATTTCAGAAATGTTTATATGTACATTGCTGAAATGTTAATGTGTGGAGGCTTTCTATACTATAACCTTAAAGTAAACCAAAATGTGTATACATTGCTAGAATCATCTCATGACTGCAGAAGTCAACTCTCCATCCAGCTGTGGATGCATATTGTTCCAGTGGCAATTATAATTAAACTATAATCAATTGCATGGAAAAATTACTATTAATAAATATTTGTGTATTTTAGCTTGCTGTATAAAATGAACTGGAAACCAGTGGTATTTGTTAAATAGTTGTCCTAGTTATCCTGCAATCAGTAGGATGACTTAAATGTTCTGAACTAAAATTATATAGGTTAGGTATTAGGTATTAATAAGTGAATTCCCAGTCTCTGTAGTCCAGACTTATTTCAGTCCTCAAGTTAACTCATGCACCTCTGCCTTCAATAATCTATCAAGTTTTATACAATTTAGCACTGATTTGATGTCATGCTTTAAATAAATGAATTCTGACTGAAAAAACTTGTATGATTAAAAAAAAAGTGAGTGCATCTAAATAGATAACTCAAAAGAGAAATTGATTTGAGAAGTAGTTTTAATTGCATGGACACACGTGAGAAGAACCCTGAGTAAAAATAAGGTCATCCTGTCCCTGGATAGGTTTCCAGGAAAACATAGTTATTTCTGTGGGAATGGATTTGAATTAAATGAGCTGAAAGCTGCATAAATATTTGTGCCACCCAAGAGGGAGTGAGTGTAACAGCAATTCATGTCCTGGTGGATAGTCAGTGCTTTCATACCCTGCTTTGAACTTTAGCAGAAACTGTGCTGTGTCCTGGGGGCCTGCCCTTACTGAGCAGAAACTCCTGTTTTCTTAGAAAACAGCAAGTAATAGTGCACCCTGGAGACACCTGTGGTTTATGGTAAGTAGCCAAACTAAGGGTGAGTTGTAGGCCCACTCCAATTATCTAGCTGAAATATATATTCCCCACTTTGATGTTGTCACGATCTCTCCTGCCCTGCAGCAGCTAGGTTTTTATTTTGAAAAATTATACTTGTAATTTGCACTGCAAATAATTCCTGTGGACTGGAATTAGGCAGCATTAATTTTAAGGATGAGAAGATACAACTATGAAAGAAGACCAGGGATTCTAGCAATATGGGAATCATTCTCAAGTGGGTCTCAATGAATAAACTGTCTTTCATTGGGCCATGAAATGAAGTTTGGCCAAAGGGTAGTGGGAATTTGTTTGAATCCACTCTTGATAAAAAGATTTTTTTGCCAAGCAAAAATGAAAAATGGAAGAACTTCTTTTTCCCTCTGCTAAAATGAGATGCTGAAGGATTTCATTATAGGTTTCATTTGACCTGGAGCGTTTTTTTGGGGTTTTTTTGTGGTTTTTTTTTGTTTTTTTTGTTTTTTTTTTTTTTTGTTTGTGTTTTTTGTTTTGTTTGTTTGTTTGTTTGTGAGTGTTTATAAAAATTAAGAGAATTAACAGCACAGCTGCGGAAAACTGGTAAATTCTGTTTTGTCAGTTTAACCTCTGAAGTATTTTTCAGATTAAACTTCCTCAGATTTTCTGATTAGATCCAGGACAAACTGTAATAGTGCTTTAAAAGTTAAATTATTTAATTATTAAAATGTAACAAAACTCTTCAGATCAATTTAACTCTTATTCCATGTAATTTCATTGTATCAGTGTTAAATTCTTTATGTGTAAATCATATGATCATATAATTCTGTGATTCCTTCTTTCTTTTGAGGAATAATAGAGAAAATAGGGACTTTTTTCCAAACATTTAATCACCTAATTATATTTGCATCTCTTTTCTTTTGTGTTTCAAGTTAGTTCTTAGCTATTGCAGACGACACTAAGCTATTCAAGAGCAGTGTGGTCAGAATGTTGTATTAGAGTGCTGTTTCTAGCCCTGAAATACTAGCAGTCTGACTCCTTCTTTGCAGACATGGCTAAACCCAATTACATATATATTCCAACTAAAATAAATGTTTATCTAAAGTTTTGTTTGCATTTGGGGGTGGACTAGATGATCTCCAGAGGCCTCTTCCAACCTCAACTATGTTATGATTCTTTTTATTCTATGATTAGGTACAGACCCCCAAGCAGTTAAGTACTAGTAGTTATTTTAAAATTTCAATTATTAAAATTATAGAAACAAAAATTTTCATAGAATCATTGAATGGCTAGGGTTGGACTATGTATCACAGAGATACACCTGATGATTTGGAAATCACCATATTGTAAATTAATGCATTCTCCTGGTGTTTTTTCATCTCAGAGATTCCAGTTACTCTCTGGTGAAGTATAGTACCATGACCTATTCAAGAGATAAGAATCATATTAGAAATGCTAAATGCCACAGTCTCATTAGTACAGTAGTTAAATGGCAATAGAGATATCCACAGGGACTAAAATACTGTGAGAAACAATTTGTGCCACATCTTACGTATGGGCTTTGGTGACCCTAGTGTTTCTTTTAGCAGGTGAGTGGCTGACACCCTAGAAGTTACAAGTTTTTTAGTTGCAGTAACTTAATTTTACTGTTCATTTTAATGCATTCTCTCAGTGGGTAAATGAACTGAGATTGATCTAACTGATTAAATGTAAAAGAATATATTTATACAGGTGAACTGTTTTAAATACTTGAATTTGTGTCAAGTCAAAGTCTTTCCAGAGCCTGAGTCTGATCATGCGATGTTGAGTTTTACACTAAGAGCAAAATCTTATGTTGAAAACTACTGAAAAAGTAGTGTCACATAAAATTTACCATTTGCTACCTGATGACATCAGTCCTCCAGAATACTTGCCTATTTGTTTGAGTATTTCTAATTAATATTTTGTGAGGTAGTATATTTTGGGCTTTCTACTTCTATTTTTTTGTGGTACCTCTGTAAAGCAATATTCAACCTTAGACACCATAACTTCAAGTTTAGGTTGTTGAAACTCAGCCCCTGTGTTGCCTTCAACGAGACACTAAAATTCTTGGATTTTAAAAGGATTATATTCCTTGCCTTCAGGTATTTCTTAGATGCTTCTTATGAGAATCAAGTGCATTCCATAGGCAGGAACTAAAAAAAATCATTGAGACATTTTCTTCAGTTTCTAGTAAGCCTATCTTCAAGTCTGCACACCTTATGTGTTAATCTTAAATCCGATGCTCTGGAATGAAAAATAGATTGTATGGTCAGTTAGCCTTGGCTAAGGGCCAAACTCCCCTTCTCAGATCTCTCAATCACCCTCTCAGCAGGACAGAGGGAGTAAACAGCAAGAGAAATATGGTGGGTTGAGATTAAGACAGAGATTTTTTACCTATTATTGTTTAGTGCAAAACAGACTGAACTTGGGAAAAAATAATGTAATTTGTTTTCAATTATAATATATTCAGGTAGTGAGAAACAAACACAAAAATTAAAAAGATATTTTTTCTTCATTCTTTTCTAGGCTCAAATTTACTCTTTCACTCCTGATTCCTCTGTCCCTACCTGAGTGCTGCAGGGGACGGTGAAGGGTGTGGTCAGGACATAATCTTCTCTGCTGCTTCTTACTTCACACTTTTCCCCCTGCTCTGGCATAGGGTACAGTTCTTTAGGAAAAATTTGCACCAATGTGGGCTCTCTATGGGCTGAATTTCCCCTTAGGAAAATGTTTTCCATCATTTCCATCCCATGTCTTTTTTCCCTCTTAAATGTATTTCCACAGGGGCAGCACCAGCTTGGCTGATGGGTTTATGGGCCTGTGGTAAGTTCATTGTAGAGCCAGTTAGACCTGGTGTCACGGTTTAACACTGGCCCGGCAATTAAACCGAATAACAGACGCTCTCTATTAATCTGTCTCTCTCCTTGATAGAGAAAGGAGAGAGAATAAGGGAGAGAGACTTATGAGTTGGAAACTAAACTACACAACTTTAATGAAACAGTAATGGTAAATAGGGAAAAATTACTAAATATATACAAATATACAGGAAAATGGAAACCACATTCCTCCCCCCTTTCCCCCAATAACTCTCACGTCACCACCGAGGCTGTAGGGCAGCCCTGGGAAAGTCCAGGCTGGACTCCTGGAGTCGGCAGCAGTCGGGAACTGGAGGCAGGAACACACAGATATGGGCTGGCACGGATTAGGACCACAGGCAGACGAATGGACAGGATCCTTCCAGGATGCCGGGTGAAGGAAGGGAAGCAGGAAATCAGGAAAAGATCTGGCTCGGCCCTCGTGATGCCTCAAATTTATACTGAGTGTGACGTATATGGGATGGAATACTCTGTTTGGTCAATTCTGGTATCTATCTTGTCTGTTCCTCCCTAAAGGAGGGTTCAGGTGGGGCCTCTGTGTCCTTGGCTCTGCATACCAGTCTCTGGCAGTAACTATAAACATCAAGTGTTATCAATCCTAGAAGCACACACACTGCATGAGAAACTTGCTGTTAATTTCAGCAAATGCAACTACTTACAAGGGACTTAGCTAAAAGCAAAAGTACAGAAACAGAAAACCACCTTTATCCTGGCCCAAACCAGGACACCTGGCTGAGCCAGGGAAAGGGCAACCCCTGACCATTTCCCAGACAGATCACTTCTCCAGTCCCCCAGCTGCCAAATCTCAGCATGTATCCAATGAACTAAAATACACTGTATTAAAGGAAGACATTAAGCAATAAATCTTTAAGTCAATAGGCAGAAATCCCTGTGATAATTTTCTGAGTGCACGAGGATTGAGTTAGGCCTCGAGGACTTAACTTTCTGAAAAGATGCAGCTGATGTATTAAATGCCTTCCATGTATGCCAGTAAATTGCTTTCTTATAACTATATTTTGTTCAATTCTAGTTTGCAGAAATGCAATAAGTTTTGTGCCTCAAGAATTAACAATTCTGTGTATTGCTCTAAGTTCCATGACTTCTTACCAAATACCTGGTGAGAATGATTTGGATGTGAAAGATATTGTGGGATATCATTCCAGTAACCTAGCATGTTGATGGTTTTCAGCACAATAATCCTAAAGTAACTGAAATTCCACTTAATGCCATTTATCGTGAAGCCTATTAGAGGAAAATATAAAGAGGAAATAGTTTGACCTTCAATTGAAACACATTTCAAATTCTCACGAGAAAGTTCTGAAAAGAATATGTAACTGAGCTTTAAAGTAATTCAAATTGCAGTCCAAGTAAACCAAAATTTTTAAAAAGAATCACTTTCCAGTGTTGCAAGGCTGAAGAAATTAGTGCTTGAAATATATATCATCATAGAATCTTATAATGATAGAGGTTGGAAGAGACCTCTAGAGATCATCTTGTCCAACCCCCCTACCAAAGCAGGATAACCTCGGGCAGGCCACACAGGAACTCATCCAGGCAGGTTTTGAAAGTTTCCAGAGGAGACTCCACAATCTCTCTGGGCAGCCTGTTCCATAACTTTGTCACTTCACTTTGCCACTTTGTAAACTAAATGTATGTTTTTGAAAATCTTTTTAGCATTTAGCCATTCACAGTTTTACCATTTAATTGAATGGAGAATTAGACCAGTCCTGCTCACATCTGAACATTTCAAAATAGAATGCCTATATATAGCAAACAGCCCTGGTATTTTTTTCTGAGCAGCATTATTTGGACAGATGGCTATGTACCTGATGTTATAATTCCCTATGGAAAAGTGTTTTGTAAAAAAACCAATTTCTTCATCTAACCTAAAAATCTTGTGGAATCCTGTTGAGAATGCAATGGAATTCTATACACATTGCACAGAACTGAGTAAATTTTGACAGACTTCTCAAATATGCATAAATATATAGGTTTTCCTTTTAATAACTTTGTTAACGTTATACAAGTAGGTGCACAGAGACTTTTGTACCAAGTTTAATACAAGATCATGTACCCCAGTGTCAGGGACAATGAAATAGGCAGATGTGTGAGTGTACAGCTTGTCTGCTACCCGTGCATGATTTGCTAAGTTTGTTTCCAAAGCACAGCATGTTTAACATTTTAAAAACAAAACACGATGGCCTGCATGTGTGGATTTGTGCAGGATTAGTGTATAGGAATTTGCTCCCTGTTGTTTCAAATTCCATTCTTTATTTTATCTAATTTAGCATGTTTAAATGTTTGGTTTTGAACTTCAGCTACCTGAAGTTCAACATGCATGCTTCTGTTCTACATTCAGATATTAATTAATGAAAGATAATGGCTACAAAAATATTGTCATAGTTCAAGTGGATACAGCACAGTACACATTTGTGAAAATTAGTGGAAAGAGACGTTTTTTCAAGTGTTAAGTCATAGCAATTCTTGCTAGATGGTGTTGGACACTCATTCACTCCCCAGAGATTGTTACCACTATCTTTAGCTCTTCAGAAGTGAGGTATCAACACCCTGATTGGCACTTAGTGCTACAGGAAAAGACAGATCCCCTGTCTGTTGAAACTTTCAGAAATCAATGAAGTTCATGGAGCTGCAGCAGTTTCTATCAGCAGGAGATCAGTTCTGAAATATCTGTGAGAAAGTAAGAGCAGCTGTAGTAACTCAGAGGAAAGGTCTGTCTAGCCTAGGGAGTGGTCTCCAACAGTGACCAATACTGGATGGATAATGGAATAGTACAAGCAAGCAAGTGCACATCAATGCTGCTTTCCACACCAACCCAGGATATAGCAATTTGCACACATTTTCTGAGCTAGAGAATAGCTATGATGAACTCTGAGGTAGATGTTGAAATTTTGAATGGATTAGAAAATATGCAGCTTTAGATAAAACATGATTTACATAAGTTCTTAAGCCCTAATTGGTAATGAATGCAAGAGATTTTGGAATAGTAAAAAATGGGCCAGTACATCTAGGGGGAGAGTGGGAAGAGACAGGTGAAGAAATAAAATTCATGCATTCATAGTGGAGATCATGCCAGTAGAGGACTGAAAGACAGTGTTGCATCTAATCTCTGTCCATTCGAAATTTCAGACAACCATAGCTCAAAGCAATTTTACTGCCAAAGCAGGGGATGGAAATTTATCTTCCAACAAACTAAAGTGCAGAGGATGTGGAGCACACTACTGAGTCAAAACAATGCCTTCCAACCTGTGGGTAGATACTATGACAAACAAAACAAACCCAAAACTTCCCTGATTATGTATGATTAATTTAACACATGAGAATTATTTAAATATAATTAACATTTGTAAAGGAGTTTATTGTATGTTCTTACTGTGTCTGGAAACTTGTAGGTCACAGTCTTCATGTGACACATTTTAAATGACACTAAGCTCAACATTTTAAATACTTTTTTTCTCCTAATGCTGTTGTGAAGTAATTGCTCTCTCATTCACATTTTATCTTCAAGATATAAAGTTAATTGTGATCCAGATTTGTAGATCCTTTGCATTAAATCTAAGGCAGCATGAAATTCTGCTAAATATTAAAGAGTATGATCGAAGCAGAAAATTTCCATGGTTAGTCAATACTTGTTTTATTAGGGTCTAGCAGATAGGTTTAGACCCTAATGTTAGGGTCTAACATTAGAAGTAAGCGGAACACATACGTTGCTAACAGAAAAGAAGGAACACATTCAACTAAAGGAAATGTAAATCACATTAATCACACTCAGAACAGCTTGTATTGTTACACTATATATGAACTACATACAGAGATGTTGATTCTTGTTGAGTTTATTACTATTTGTTACACCAAGATCTCAGAAAATGTTGAAGGGAAGTTAAATTTGGTATCCTCACTAAAATATAAAATGAAGTTGAGTTTTTCCACCTTATTATCTGTTGAAATCCAGGATATTTTTTAAAAAAACTATTGAAACAGAGTGAATAGTAATGAATAATTAAAATTCTTGGATTTTATTAGATTTGAGATTCACATCCTGTTATGTACCTGTAAAGATCCTGGAGCATGTGATGAAGTTCTATACTGTTGCTGTTCTATATTATTGTTGAAAGAATTGCTTATATTCTCACCAAAACTGAGAATGATTCCATAATTATTCTGGTCTTTGATGATGCACACAGATATTGTTCTCTATTCTCCACAGATAGAAATGAGGGAGCACAAATCAATCAGTTGCTAGAAAATGAACTATTACTGAGAGAAATCAATAGCTACCTTAAACTGATTTTTTTATGCTTTTCTTAAGTAATGGATTATTTTAGTATAGTAGCTGTTGCACTTTAAATGTGTTGATCCTGATGTTAGGCTAGAGAGTGCTTTCTTATTTAGAAAATCAACATATAAGAACTTTCACTGGCAAGTAGAAAATATTTTTAAAAAATCAAGCAGGATATTTTCCAAGAGATTCTAAAACACTTGATTTTAGGGTATGTGAATCTTCTCCCTAGAGTTCATCTTAAAAAATAGATACGCTTACTGATGGGTGAAAACATAAATTTGCATGTACATGTACTGATTCTTTCTCCTTCTCTCAAGAAGGGACTGCTCATATGTCAAACGTTTTAATGTTCTACATCTAACCTTTTAGCTCTACAAAAGACACTTGTTGCAATTCCAAATTTATGAAGGATCTTTGTTTTTCATTAAGGGATATTGATGTGTTCAAGACTCTATTGTCAACTGGAGACAGCCCAAGAGAGAGTAAATCTTAAAAGAAAAAACAGGAAGAACTGATTTTATTTAATGACTAACATCCATAAATACAATTGAGAAGAACTGACGCAGATGTCTTATATTACCCAAAAGGCAGTGGATGTGTAGAAAGAAAGAACAATTTTTTTCTACACATCTATGTTGAACAGAACAAAAAAGAGTGAGTTGAAATGATGGCAACAATGGCAAAAGTTATGCATTAAGCAAACTTTTGACCAATAGATGTTAAAAATTCACATACATGGGGGAAGTTACTGCAGCTTGGCTATGGATATATTTGGATATATTTGACTACGTTTTCAGTGGCACACGCTTCTCTTGTATTAAGGTATTCCATAGAGACCCATTATTCTTTGAGCATCATACCTGTTGTTTTTTGGTTTTGATTTTGGTTTTTGTTTTCTTTTCTGGTTCTGACAGACTTGACTGTACAGATTTATTATACTATACTCCTGCTGAAAAAGGAATTGCTGATTAAGATCTGCTGTACCAAATCAGCACCAGTGTGAGTGCCAAATTCACACAGGAAATTAACTGCAGGATCCTTTTGCTACTTTAAGAATACTATGAGAGTAAAGGAATGTACCATATATATTAAGCCAAAAAATTATTGTTAGTCTAGTTAGTGCTTTAACAATATAAAGGTCTAAATTATCTAATTAGTATAGAAAAGTATCATTATACACAGTTAAAATTGCTATGTTAGAAAGCTTTCTGATATTTACCCTTTCTCTTTGCCCTCATCCTTCCAAACAGGGGTCTTAAGGATTCCTAAGGAAGAACTAGAACTCTATAAAAAGTCTCAATAAAATTGAAAAGTGTCAGCATTTGCTCAGGAAAGCAAATTGAAGGGACGCTTTTAGGAAGTATGGTCAAGTATATCTTCCGGAAAGGTACAAAAGATTCAGAACTGAGTTAGATGACTAACATAAATATGCAGAAGATCATTTTTTCACTAGAAATAATTTTTTCACATTTCTTCATTGCTGTGTGTGGATACTTATTCTATATTAATCTGTATTATTTATTATGATCATAGTAAATATAATTTTAGATAACTAGGCTTCTGTTTGTTCTTCTCTAAGCTTGTGAGAGTTGTATTACTTTTTAAAGTGCCTCTGATATTTACAGAAGATTGAAATAAGGCGTATATAGGACAATACTATAACAGTTTTCATGCTCAGTTTGTTATGCAATATATTCTGTAGCCAAAGTTAAAAGAATTTCTGACATTTTTAAAGGTGAATTTGTGAAAAGTTGTTGACAAGGAGGCTTTCTTTGAAATATACGACTGTCACTTAAATCCGTGTAGCACTTTCTGTAAAAAAATTTGCAAAATATCCACATGATTAAGTGTATAAAGTTGACAGACCTGAGAATATTTAATCTCAGTAGAACTTTTCCCTACCTGTGTAAATTCAAATTCACGTTATATTAGTCACAGTCTCTAGGTTAACGTAACTCATGGAACTACAATGTTTTTTTGATGATGAATCTTTCAAAGGGGACTCGATATATGACTTTTATAGAGCTTATGCCAGTGTAAGATTGATGTTGGTTCTTTCAGCACATCTAGCCCTTGGGCGGTATACTTAGCTTTTTTGTGGACAGTTATTAATTTATCCAAAGCAAATTTTCTCCATCATACTGACTTTAAAGAAGAGCCAACCCTTGAATGTAAGGGTACTTTTTTTTCCAATAAAATATAGAGTATATTAATTAAAATTGGTAGAAAATATACTTCCTGAAGTCTGTATATGGAATGCACGGCACCTGTAGGAACAAATGTTAGGAAGAAATGGCGACTTGTGTTGTCACACTGTAAGATAATGTAATTTTTCTAATCAGGAAATCTAACCTGTTATGGAGAACAGATAAAGGTTATGTATTTCCTTTAAATAAATGAAAAAAAAATGTTAAAAATAACACACAAAACTACAGAAACTACAGATTTCATAGACCTGGGTTACTCTAACAATGACTAAAGGGTTATTTTTTTCAGCTTCCATTAAGATAAATTGAAATTTAAATAATTAATTTTCTTATGGATGTCTTATAAAGATATGCCATTTGACCTGTCCTACACTTGAGCATCAATTCACTTGTCATTCTTTTTGCTCTTCAATCTCATTAGCTTGATTGCTCATGCTCCCTCCATTCTTCTAAGAAGAAATACAGTTTTTTTCATAGAAAATCATATCAAAGAAAGATAAAGACTTAGAACTTTAAGGAAAAAATATATTTTAACAACAAATATTTTCAGAAAGGAGCTTTAAGACTGTTTTGAAACAAACTTATTTTTTCTTATCTTTTTAAAGAGCAGCACAGTTTTTTAGTTTTCAAAGATGAGTGTATATATTTTTTTTTTCAGTGTATGTATATGCAGATACTTAGTGTGTTTGTGTGTCTGTGAACATGCAGTGCTTGTATAGATGAATACATTGCCTCAGGAAGATTAATTGTGGATAACTATGGTGGTGATAACAAGTCCAGAATTGCATTCTTATGTAAAAAATAGGATGGCAGATTAATTATGTTTCCAAGCATATTAATTAATTAAGTGCAGTCTGAAGTGTTCTGAAAAACCTTTGTTTCTGGATGAAAACAGTGTTAAAATTCAGGTTTTGTGTAAAACATACATATATGTATTTACTATTAACCAGCATGCACTTCATGCATTTCTTTCTCTAAAATAAAGCATAGGTATTTTTCAAAACTGTTAGCTTGTTATGAATAAGATTAGTGGAAGAAAGGCAAAAGAACTAGCAAGCCAGGAAAGTGGACATGAATTTAATAATGAGAAAAACTGGCTTCAGAGGCAAAGTAATTCAAACCATGTTAGGCTGACTGAAAATAGAGGAAAAATCACAGGAGTTCTGATTCACTGCTTTGTTTCCCCTGCCCTGGAAATTGTTGTTAGTTCTTGGGGTTTTTTTTAATGGCTAGTGTCAGGGAATTAAAGTACACCAAGACATGTTTATGAACATCTATAACTTTGTGTAATGCTCGGATGTGTATTTTTCCTGGTTTTATTTTTATATTCGAACCTTGGTCTCCACGATATGTGGTAAAGTACCAAATAAGAATGTATTATTGTTGCATTTATTGTATCAAATTATAAACCACCTCTAAAGAATAGAGATTTGGACTTTGCATATCCTTGCACTTTTGTTAGAAAAGAAGGAATTTTCTTCAAAATATTTATGCATTTAATTACCATTTTGTTCCAAGTATCCCACTTTAAAAGTGAAACCCACTGACATATATTTTAAGAAGTATATCCTTTCTGTCAGAATAGTTTTGCACTACAGATAATACACAACTCTTTCATGGTTGAGACATTATTATATGTTTCTGTTTCCTAAAGGATCCTCTCATACTTTGCTTTGAATTACTTGTTCAGCCATCACTGTGGTTCAAAATTGTCCATGGTAATGTTGCAAAACAGTTAAGTAGAAAAAGTAGCAAAGCTAAGCTAAGTAGGAAAATCACTTTTGTCTGTCTAGATGTTTAGAGCTTTTTTAAATGTTCTGTTGTGCAAAGTTCAGAATTAGCATTCCAGAGATATTTTGCTTGGTGCTTTACTAACACAAAAACAAAAGAAAGCTTAAGATCAATTACAGTCTACCTTGGTGAACTCTACTAACAAAGAAGTAAAATTAAACTATTTCTTGTTGCTACTTAACACTTTTGGGCTTTTTCAGTAGCAATTCAACATTTTAGGAAGTATTTGTGGGTTTTTATTTCAAAATGATCACAGTGTGAAGTCCTCAGCAATATTGGATGCAAATATTGATTACCCTTAAATGCAATAGCAAGGCTGGGGGAAATATTTTTACTGAGAACAGCTTTAAATTTGGACTTCAACGCTTCTTAAGAATTGCTCTCGTTTTCTGGTCCTGCATTTTTGTTTTAGTTATCCTTGAATGCTCAGATTTTGTTGCCATAGAAATATGAACTTTTTTTAGTTTTGCAAAATTATGCAAATTCTTTTTCTTGTTACAGTATTCATGAAGGAGTACATCCAGAGATCGGAGACTAAGGGTTGGGGCTTGTGCCTTAATGGAATTGAACATTGACATAAATGTTCTAGTGAATATTTCATTCTAATATTACAGTAATGCTTTTATTGCCATGTCTACTGTAATTATGGTTCCTTTGGAATCAAAGACTGTGGAACTGGGAGATGAGCATCTAATGAGTAAAATTAAGAATTACTTTCAGTTATGAGGTTGTTAACAGATACAAGACCAGCAGTAAATATTTTTATTTAGAAATGTTTGATAAAGAGATGTTGTTTAGAAACATGTCTCAGAGTTGATGCTCATATACTTAGTTTGATTTCAATACCACCAATAATCTTCACCATTAAAGGAAAAGTGGTATATATTTTTTTTTATCCCATGTCCTTCAGCCACTTTGGCCCTACTAAATTCATGTATATAAAGATCAGAGCAGCTGTTGCAAAAAAACTAGAGAGCAGCTGGTGAGATTTTATTAGCTGTTTTTTTTCTTTGCAGCTTAACAGTATTCAGACAGGGAAAAATGTCTACAGTGTTCATTATATATGAATTAATTTTTATAAATATCTCTCTATTACGAGTGCCTGACATATTATGCTACAGTGTCACAGCTTCTGGCGTATTTTTGGCAGACTGGAAAATTCTAAGGACTGAGGTTGCCACATAGTAATAGGCATGGACAATAACTGTACATGAATTACAGTTACCCACACACCCATGTAAAAAGCCCTTCCCCAACTTTCATACGGAAGAATTTTGAGTGTAACTAAGCAGAAAAACTGTCACATTCTGAATTATCTGGGATGGAGTTGGGGGAACTCTCTAGGTCACAGAGAATTGGGGAAAGAGCCCAGTTTTTCAGGGAAGATTATTTTGTCTACAAAGAAAACTGGCATTTTTAAAAGTTTGCCAAAACTATACTGTTATTCAAATGGAAGATGATTATTCTGCTCCCTGCCTTATCTGAAGTATTACTATAATGCCTCAGAAGAGCTTTTGTATCCTATCTAAATTCAAGTCTGTCTAAGAGATGAGAGTCTATTTAATCTCTAATTGGATCTTGAGTAGAACTAAACCATACAATTTTTACTGAGAGCTGTACTAAATGAATAAAAGGTTTGATGTTTTCTTGGTGATCGTTCTATTGGAATTCTCATCTAGTCTCTGCCTTCCCTCACTCTATGACCAGCATGAGGACTGCATCAGCAAAACCCAATGAAATATCATAACTTTACAGGTTGTACTTTTTTGTAAAGAAGATAATAGTACATATGTGAGCTGGATTAACAGTGGAACTTATATAAGTAAATTGTTAGCCCTTAGCCATGGATTAGGATGATACATTTTCTGTTCAGAGCCTTGTCAAATCACATCACAACTGCATAGCTGCAAATCAGTTATGCACTGAATTGGTCACCAGTAATAAACTCGGAGCAATGTTATCTTTTTTTTAAAGGATTTCCTTCACATAGTTAGTTCTGATGTTCTGGTGGCAGGAATCTATATATTTGCTGAAATCTGTGTCATAAAATAAATGTGTGCCTGGGAAGTTTGTGAAGATTAAAGAGTCCAAATAAACTTCAACACTTTATTGCAGCTCCATTTCATGGAAAGAATGCTAGCAAGGAATGTTAAGCTGTTAAAAGCTTAAAGCTGAAACCATATAATATTAAAGCTATATTTAACTTAATATTATAGTGTATTATTATGTACATAGCTTAATATGTAATTATATTTATAATAATAATTTACTATTAATAGAATAATATATTGTTATATATTTAACATATAAGTTATAATTATTAAGCTGAAACCACATAATAAGGTTTCACAATGTTCAAGTACTTTATCTGGTAGTCGATACTGCCACCAGGACTATGACAGAGCCACTGGAAGACTGAGTGAGCACCTGTGTCATTTCTCATAATCATGATAGCAAGCAAAATAATGTTTTCAGCCATATCAGGAAAAAAATGGGGTTTTCTTTGGTTTGTGGAGGTCTTTTGTAATAAGAGAGCACTATTCCTTAAAACCCTGAATTACTATCAGCAGTTTGCTGTGAGACTCCTCCTTTGTTTTGCATTCAGCAGTGCAGTGTGTGTACTAACTCTTTTTTTTTTTTGGACTAGGCTCTTTGAGCCAAATATGTTTTGACACAGATTTTACTGCTAAACATGAGCAAGGTGCATGTGTTTCTATTAAGTGATACTGTGTAAAAGTTCAGTTGTCTACTCATAGCCACGTAGTGCCAAATCAGTTGTAGTGGAGTAAATGTTAAAATTTTACAGGCAAGAGGCATTGGAAAGGCAAAGTGTGAATCACCAAGTGATTCAAGACTAAGATGGGTTATGAAAGCTGTAAAGCAAAAAGGTATTTCTCAGTGACATTACCAGGAGATATACTGACAGCTTGCCTCATACATCTGCCCATTGAGAGCAGACTGACCAAGTGGAAGAAGAGAAAGACTTCTAGAATCTGATTTCCGTCTGAAGAGATGCAAGCTTTCCTCATCTATGGCTTTATAAATCACAGAATCATCCTGGTTGGAAAGGGCCTCTGAGATCATCAAGTCCAACCCTTAATCCACTGCCACTGTGGTCACCAGACCATGGCACTGAGTGCCACATCAGTGTCTTCTTAAAAACCTCCATGGATAGAGAATCCACCACCTCCCTGGTCAGCCCATTCCAATGCCTGAACACCCTTTCTGTGAGAATTTTTTCCTACTATCTAACCTGAACCTCCCCTCTTGTCTTACTGGTAGCTGCCTGGGAAAAGAGACCAACCCCTCCCTGGCTACCCCCTCCTTTCAGGGAGTTGTAGTGATGAGGTCTCCCCTGAGCCTCCTCTTCTCCAGGCTGAACAGCCCCAGCTCCCTCAGCCTCTCCGCATAGGATCTGTGCTCGAGTCCCTTCACCAGCCTGGTTGCCCTCCTTTGGACCCGCTCCAGGACCTCGATATCCTTCCTGAACTGAGGAGCCCAGAACTGGACACAGGGCTCAAGCTGTGGCCTCACCAGTGCTGAGTACAGGGGCAGAATCCCTTCCCTGGACCTGCTGGCCACACTGTTCCTGATACAGGCCAGGATGCCATTGGCCTTCTTGGCCACCTGGGCACACTGCTGGCTCATGTTCAGCTTCCTGTCAATCCAGACTCCCAGGTCCCTTTCTGCCTGGCTGTTCTCAGCCACTCTGTCCCCAGCCTGTAGCGCTGCATGGGGTTGTTGTGGCCAAAGTGCAGGACCCGGCACTTGGCTGTGTTGAACCTCATCCCGTTGGAATCAGCCCAGCTCTCCAGTCTGTCCAGGTCCCTCTGCAGAGCCCTCCTGCCTTCCAGCTGATCCACGTTTCCTCCCAACTTAGTGTCTTCTGTGAATTTGCTAATTGTGGACTCAATCCCTTCATCTAAACCATCAATGAAGTTATTAAACAGAACTGGGCCCAACACTGATCCCTGGGGACACCACTGGTGAGCGGCCGCCAATTGGATCAGCACTGTTCAGCACCAATCTCTGGGCCTGGCCCTCCAGCCCTTTCCTAACCCTTTGCTCATGAGTGTAGTGAGACAGGACCAGGTGCCCTGAGTTATTAATGAGTGGGTGTGGGTTCACCTGTGTCTGGCCTCCCTCCTGAGCATGTGCAGGAGCAGGGGGCCAATAAGAGAGCAGCTGACACCCACAGAGAGAGCTCTCACTCTTCAGTCAGGATGCAGAAGCCCACAGCTCGAGGAGCTCCAGGAGCAGGCAAGAAGGGGTAGATCCCGGAGCCCCAGGAACAGCCCTAGGACATCGTCCAGGAATGGGCTAAGCCCCGAGGCCTCAGGATCAGCCCTAGGAGCAAGAAGGGCTCCTTCCCGCTTCACATGAGTGAATTTGTTCTTTCACTATACAGAGGAAGGAAATTACTTCTATCAACAATGGCAAAAGGAAGTAGTACTTTCTGTTTTGTATAGGTTTGGGGGTTTTTCTAATCTACATTGGTATTATACAGCACACAAGATAAATATTTCTTCTGAAGTAGCAAGTACACTCTCTTATAAGTGCCATTTTGGGACCTTGTGTGCTTCTGTTTGTGATATGCAAATCTTTCCAGTTGCAACCATGAAACTCAGAGTGCTCTGGCTAGCAGAGACCTCAAGAGGCTGCTTACTCATGTTCCAGTTCTCAGGCATCAAATGTAGAGTATCACTGACATGCTTGAACTGCTGTTAAACATTTAATGAAAGAATTCATTACAACTTTCAGTTCAACCAACTTGAGTCTTCTGACCATCCTTACAGTCAGAAAGCTTTCTGTGTACCCAAGATGAATCGTCTTCATGCCTTGGCTGCAGTTACCACAGGAAAATAAAAATTGCTATTTCATTTTTCCAATCTTTTAGTGAATCTCACCCCTTTTCTCTAATGTTTCCTGTTGCTTTCTCTAAACAATTATCTGTTTTTCTACGCCTTACTAACAGATTTTTGGTCAAAGTTTGTATTGTTGACCATTTTCTTAAATTAAAACCTTGACATTAATTTTTTTTTAATTATCATTATTATTTGTGACCTGTCAGTTCTGTAAATTAGATTTTCATTTACTAAGGCAAAAGTTACATAGTTGTGAAAAAGTAAAACCTGTCTTGGTACCTATTTTTAATAGGCTACTTGAAACCACACAATCTTAATTTTCCCATTATTTTCACTTTCTTGAATCCTTGTATTTAGTCTGAACTTGAAACAGAAATGACAGAATTTTGCAAAAGTTATTTTAAAATGTTTTTCTAAAGCTGAAAGCATGCCAATCATAAGCATTTTCAGTGTTCTTCAGTGATAAATCAGTGTTTAGCCTCGACCACAGGCAAAACAAAAATGCTTTAAATGGTGTGCCAAAGAAGAAAAGTATTTTCATGTTATTACTGTCAAGGCTGAATGTAGCTGCATTTCTAGTAGGTTTGGATACTATGTAGATAAACATCTGATGCCAATATTTGCTGCTGATACTAAACTAGGAGGAGCTGCAGACTCCCTCAAAGGGTAGGGGGGCCTTACAAGAAGAACTGGATAGATTGGAGAACTGGCAATCACCACCTGTATGAAATTTAACAAGAGCAACAGCCCCATTCTGCACCTGGGACAGGTTAATTATGGTTATACTTACAAACTGGAGGGTGAAAGGCTGAAGAACAGCTCAGTGGAAAGAGTTCTGGGGATTTGGGTTGATGTCCATTTGAGCTGAGTGCCCTGGCAGACAAAAGGAGCATCCATGTCCTGGGGTGTATCAAGCACAGCTAGCTGGCAGGTTGAAGGAGGTGATTGTTCCACCCTACACCATGCTGGTAGAGCACCATCTATACTGATTGCAGTTTTGGGCACCCGAGATAAGAAGAGAGTGACCAAGATGTGAAAGATCACAAGGGGCAAGAGTTACAGAGGAATGGCAGAGGCCACTGTTCATCTTGGAGAAGAGAGGGCTGGTGGTTTAACTCAGTCTAAAAATTCCTGAAGGGGACAGCAGAGAGGGAGGTGCTGATCTCATTTCTGATGACTGGTGATAGGTCACAAGGAAATGAAATTAAGCTGCATCATGGAAATTAGTAAAAGGATCTTTGCTCATAGAGTGGTCAGTCACTGGAACAAGATCCACAGGGAGGTGGGCACAGCACCAAGCCTGTCAGAGATTCAGGGAGCATCTGGAAAATGCTCTTAGTCATGTGGTTTAGTTCTAGGTAGTCCTTCAAGGAGCAGGGAGTTGAGCTCAACAATTCTTAATTGGTCACTTCCAGTTTGAGATACTCTGTGATTCTGTGGTTCTATGATCCAAGCTTTGGGTTACAAATCGGAGCGAATTTTCTGGCTTTAACCTAGCTTTTTTTTCTCTCCTTACATTAGATGTAACATAAAATAATGAACTTGGTGACTTTCACTGCTTTCTATAACTGTGTGCAAAACCATCTAATATGATGAACAAGAGATAGCACATTATGTCCTTGAGAATAATCAGACTATTAACTTTTTAGAAGAGTCATGAATTTACTCTGCGGTCAGCAGTATGCACTGAAAGGGCAGAAATGCTTGTGATTTTAATAGCCTTTGAGAGGAGGCTCATGTTGCAATGAACTATGAGTCTGATGCATTTAAAACCAAAGTGTAGCTCTTGCAACCTCTGATTCACTTATGCTGCTTCCAAACAATTAACAAAAAGCACTGGTTTTGTACTGATCTCTGTCATTCAAGTCTGCAGCTTTTGATTTTCATCCTAAAAATGTTCTATGTTTTTCTATTCTTTCATGGAAAAGCAAGTGTCTGTCCCAATGTTCTGAGGGCTGAAAGAGCATAGAAACAATGTATTGGCAAGACATGAAAGCCTGACTCAGTCACTTACTGACATCTCACATTTCTGTCTGTGTTGAACCAAGAGAAAAAGCTGGAACATTATTCTAAAGTAAATTAATTTGTCTCCATGAGGGAAGATTCTTACATTCTTTTAGTTTAAAGTTAACTCTGAGGAAAACATCACTGGGCTTCTTTTTTTTTTTTTTTTTTTTTTGGTAGTTTGCCCCATCAACAAAACAGAATTTACTGTATCTTCTGAAGGTTGCTGATGTAGAGGCCCAACCTAAATGAGAACTGTATAACTGAAGTGCACTAAAAACCTAATTAAGTCAATATCAAGTGGAAGTCTGCATAGATTTCAAATCTGTTTCTGGTTACTTTGTTAGTTCATATGTTTAAGGACTTTTCAGCCTTCTACAGGCATAGACAGAAAATGATGACATGATTTCTAGATGGTTGAGCTCTAATCCCCAAGTATCTGCTTATGGTTTTGCAGCACTAGAAGTGTATTTCTGAGAAATACTGACACTGGAGAAAACTTCCCCCAAACAGTTTCTTCCGTTTAATTGCAGTTTTCCTATATTTTTTTCTCCCTAGGTAGCAGCTGCTGGAGGACGTCTGAAATTTACAGTCTCCTATGACTTCACAGAGCAAGAAGAGACAGTCCCACTAATGATTCAATCTGATGTCATCATAGAGGTAAAGTGATTGTATTTTCAGACACACACACCAAAAAAACAAACCAAACCAAAAAACCAAAAAACAAAAAAAGCCCAAACAAACAAACAAAAAAACCCAACCAACCAACCAACAACAACAAAAAAACAAACCAAGAAAAGAAGGAAAAAAGAAAGCTACCTCCTTCTTTAATCAGCATAAAGCCTGGTGGCCAAAGAGACACAAAACATACTTTCAACTAACATACAGTATTGGAAAATATACATGAATTAGAGAGCTAAAATCTTCAGTATCTCAAGGAGCCTCTGTCAATATTGCAGTATCTTATGAAACTGTACTCTTCCAGTTCATTGAGAAGAATGAAAAGATAAAATAATTGTTTCTTTGAAGTAACACTTTCAGATTCTTTCAGCAGACCTGTTCTGTGTAGCTGGGCTCTTCATGAATTTATTTTAGCTGAATAACTTAAACTTTCCTTCGCACTGACTTTCAGCTTTATCAGGCAAGTCCATTTCAGGGTTATGAAAGGTCAATGTTTTTCCTGATACTTATTATTCTTGTAAAATATATTATTCAGTAAATCCTGTACCCCATCTGACTACAGATAGAGCTTTTTTCTGGACTTTGTTAATATCTAAATCTCACTCTAATGGCTCTGTCTAGGGAGGTGACTTAAAAATCAGCACTCCGAAAGAGGGGCTTCACCTGCAGCCTTCTGAAGAACACACTGAAGAAATAGTGCTGCAACCAGAATCTTTCTTTGTACATGGCACTGATGTTCCTGTCAGCAGGAGGGAGTTCATGACTGTTCTTGCAAACGTAAAGAGAATCCTTATAAGAGCCACGTACAGCTATGGGATGAATGCCATCTACAGGTAAATGTAGGAAACGTGTCTGTTTGCTACAGAAAGCTTCTCAAAACACTTGTTTTCTCTCTTCAGAGAACTAAGTTGATGTAATTTAAAGCACACTAGCTTATTATAATGAAATCCATAGCATTCATTTACACCTTCACATAATTAGTGTGGGGTTGTTTTTTTTTTTCATTTGGGGTAGACAAGAGGAGGAGAGGCAACAGAAAGAAGCAGCCTTGTAAGAAAATGAAATCACATGGACTATTAAGGCATAAAATGAAAGTCCTATAAATATATTTATTTTGTCAACACTGTAATTCCCATACATATCATAGAATCATGGAGTGCAGTAGTGACATGGTGAAGTAAGAGATATTGCTGATATATTGTTCCCTTGCTTAATGAGCATGTAGAGCCACATTAGCAGTGGACCAGAGAATAGTTTCTAAACTGGAAAAGTGAATCATAGGGAGTTTTCTATGTTTTTAATCAGTACTACACATAGAACTGGGTAATCTGAAATCTTTTTCCTTGATTTATGTCAGGTTGCTGCCTGCACAGCATAAGACAACTGGTTTCATGTGAACTTTAAGCCTTCTGATAAAATGAAAGGCATTATATCTTAGTGTCTGCAGTGTGGTTGAACCTGTAAAGCTCGTCTTGCATGTAAAGTTTTCATTAAGTGCGTGAGCAAATACTCCAAGTGGACTAGAAGACAACCTCTCTCCTGGAACTGTGTGATTGCACTCAGTCTATACATTATTAGTTAGGTGGTGTGAATAATATTTTTTTAAGCAATCACATAATAGTGTTCTATTCACAAGACATGAAACCTGAAATGTTCTCTAACTTACATATCACTTGATTCAGTGGCATAAACCATTTGAAATGGAGAGAGCTGATAGCACATTAGTGATTATTTGCTGAGAGCAGACATAGTTGTTGCTACTGTGAAATTTCTTTAGCAATCCAACCATCATTTGAATACTTAGGTAAGTAAAATACATCCTGAACTGAAAGGCAGGTTGTGTCAACAGCAGCAGTTTTCTGATTTGAGCTTTGGCAGTGTACCTCTTTTCACTGAAAAAAGAATTAATCTTTCTTTGTTTCAATTGTAACTATCATCTCTCTGTAAGTAAGTTTGTGAAT